>NC_069500.1:1174378698-1174431198 GCF_027579735.1 Bombina bombina
GCTGAAACGGCTGCGTGCTATGAAAAAGGGGAAAAAAATAAAATAAACATTAGCCCTGCTGCTGTCTGCTTGCCCACAGCAGGACTACATGTAATAAGAAACCACATGTCTGGCACACAAAACTTCATGTCCCGGGCATCGGGCTACAGGAATTCCACATCCCTGGTTAAGCCCAGTTGCACCCGTTAGCTTCAAACTCAAAATAATCACCAACCCCCTCCAAATCTGCATTACAGAAGTTTTTAGTTTGCTGTCCCTTTTAATGAAAGCTTTTCAATTCAACAACCAGGTGTAGGATTGTTAATGAGGGTCTAACCTTGGCCATGTTTTCCTGGACACTTATGAGTTACACATGCTGTAGGGTGTGTAAGGAGGAACATGTATTGTGCTGTTCATCAGAACTATTCATGTGATGTCCAGAGGCACAATACATGTTCCGCCCTGCTTACCCTGCAGCATGTGTAACTCATAAGTGTCCAGGAAAACATGGCCGAGGTGGCAATCCTATGTGGGCTATTTATTAAGGAAGCTTTTTTCTGTTTTTATTTGTATTTTCTATAAGATTTGAAGATTTTTTGATGCTGGTGTCCTTCATAGTAGAGTTTGTTCTAATTGCCGGGCGGTGAACAGTTAAAATACAGATGCTGCTCTATAGTTATTAATGGAGAGACCTTCATAAATAGCAGATAAGACAAGGGGCAGGTACAAATGTCTTTGACTTGCACAATTTTTCAGTTACAATCTGCAGAGATATTTGTGTGTGTGTGATATGAAACTCAAAATGTTTCTTGTTTGATTCAGAGAGTTTACCATTTTAAAAAAACGTTTCTAAGTTTCTTATATTATTAAATTTGCTTCATTCCCATAGTAATTTGTGTGGAAGCGATAATTAGGTAGGCATCTGGAGCACTATGTGGCAGGAAATAGTGCTGTAATCTAGTGTTCTTACAAATGGATAACATTCTTGCAAAAATGTTGCCATATATTGCCCCATAAATGGGCCGACTCCTATGCATACAACCCGGCTTTTCAACAAAGAGAAATTAATAGAAGTAAATTAAAACATTGTTTAAAATCATATACTCTGAATTATGAAAGAAAAATTGGCTTTAATATCCCTTTAATTTAGCCAACAGGTTTTAATGAATATATTTAAGTAAATGTAACAGAGATTAATCACATAAGTAATTTTTAAACATATTTATAACTAGGTTAAAGTGATTATAAAGTTTAATGAATTACTGGACAGTATATAAAAATAATCTTTAAAACAGGGGCACTTTAATTCATTAAATTTTACAATATTTTAAAACATTTACCATTGAGTTATGGTAAACATACTGCCGATCCTCCACCCACATCTCCTATTTTCTTTAGCAGATCTATGACGAATCAGGCTTCCTCCAATCGTTGCGTGCCCCACGAGCTTTATGCCAGATGCGGCACGTAACAATTAGATGAAGCTGGATTTATCATTGCTTGGCTAAAGAAAGTAGTAAAAAAATAATTTATGTAAGAACTTACCTGATAAATTAATTTCTTTCATATTAGCAAGAGTCCATGAGCTAGTGACGTATGGGATATACATTCCTACCAGGAGGGGCAAAGTTTCCCAAACCTCAAAATGCCTATAAATACACCCCTCACCACACCCACAAATCAGTTTAACGCATAGCGAAGAAGTGGGGTGATAAGACAAAAGTGCGAAAGCATAAAAAATAAGGAATTGGAATAATTGTGCTTTATACAAAAAAATCATAACCACCACAAAAAAGGGTGGGCCTCATGGACTCTTGCTAATATGAAAGAAATGAATTTATCAGGTAAGTTCTTACATAAATTATGTTTTCTTTCATGTAATTAGCAAGAGTCCATGAGCTAGTGACGTATGGGATAATGAATACCCAAGATGTGGATCTTCCACGCAAGAGTCACTAGAGAGGGAGGGATAAAATAAAGACAGCCAATTCCGCTGAAAATAATCCACACTCAAAATAAAGTTTAAATCTTATAATGAAAAAAACTGAAATTATAAGCAGAAGAATCATACTGAAACAGCTGCCTGAAGTACTTTTCTACCAAAAACTGCTTCAGAAGAAGAAAACACATCAAAATGGTAGAATTTAGAAAAAGTATGCAAAGACCAAGTTGCTGCTTTGCAAATCTGATCAACCGAAGCTTCATTCAAAAACGCCCAGGAAGTCGAAAATGACCTAGTAGAATGAGCTGTAATCCTTTGAGTCGGAGTTTTACCCGACTCAACATAAGCATGATGAATCAAAGACTTTAACCAAGACGCCAAAGAAATGGCAGAGGCCTTCTGACCTTTCCTAGAACCGGAAAAGATAACAAAATAGACTAGAAGTCTTTCGGAAAATTTTAGTAACTTCAACATAATATTTCAAAGCTCTAACTACATCCAAAGAATGCAACGATCTTTCCTTAGGATTCTTAGGATTAGGACACAATGAAGGAACCACAATTTCTCTACTAATGTTGTTAGAGTTCACAACCTTAGGTAAAAATTGAAAAGAAGTTCGCAACACCGCCTTATCCTGATGAAAAATCACAAAAGGAGACTCACAAGAAAGAGCAGATAAATCAGAAACTCTTCTAGCAGAAGAGATGGCCAAAAGAAACAAAACTTTCCAAGAAAGTAATTTAATGTCCAGCGAATGCATAGGTTCAAACGGAGGAGCTTGAAGAGCCCCCACAACCAAATTCAAACTCCAAGGAGGAGAAATTGACTTAATAACAGGTTTTATACGAACCGAAGCTTGTACAAAACAATGAATAGCAGGAAGACTAGTAATCTTTCTGTGAAAAAGAACAGAAAGAGCAGAGATTTGTCCTTCAAGGAACTTGCAGACAAACCTTTATCCAAACCATCCTGAAGAAACTGTAAAATTCTAGGAATTCTAAAAGAATGCCAAGAAAAATGATGAGAAAAACACCAAGAAATGTAAACCTTCCAGACTCGATAATATATCTTCCTAGATACAGATTTACGAGCCTATAACATAGTATTAATCAGAGAGTCAGAGAAACCTCTATGACTGAGAATCAAGCGTTCAATCTCTATACCTTCAAATTTAAGGATTTGAGATCCTGATGGAAAAAAGGACCTTGTGATAGAAGGTCTGGTCTTAACGGAAGAGTCCATGGTTGGCAAGTGGCCATCCGGACAAGATCCGCATACCAAAACCTGTGAGGCCATGCTGGAGCCACCAGCAGAACAGACGAGCACCCCTTAGAATCTTGGAAATTACTCTTGGAAGAAAAACTAGAGGTGGAAAGATATAGGCAGGATGATACTTCCAAGGAAGTGACAATGCATCCACTGCCACCGCCTGAGGATCCCTGGATCTGGACAGATACCTGGGAAGCTCCTTGTTTAGATGAGAAGCCATCAGATCTATTTCTGGAAGTCCCCACATTTGAACAATCTGAAGAAATACCTCTGGGTGAAGAGACCATTCGCCCGGATGTAACGTTTGGTGACTGAGATAATCCGCTTCCCAATTGTCTATACCTGGGATATGAACCGCAGAAATTAGACAGGAGCTGGATTCCGCCCCAACCAGAATTCGAGATACTTCTTTCATAGCCAGAGGACTGTGAGTCCCTCCTTGATGATTGACATATGCCACAGTTGTGACATTGTCCGTCTGAAAACAAATGAACGACTCTCTCTTTAGAAGAAGCCATGACTGAAGAGCTCTGAAAATTGCACGGAGTTCCAAAATATTGATTGGCAATCTCACCTCCTGAGATTCCCAAACCCCTTGTGCTGTCAGAGACCCCCAAACAGCTCCCCAACCTGTCAGACTTGCATCTGTTGAAATCTCAGTCCAGGTTGGAAGAACAAAAGAAGCCCCCTGAATTAAACGATGGTGGTCTGTCCACCATGTCAGAAAGTGTCGAACAATCGGTTTTAAAGATATTAATTGAGATATCTTTGTATAATCCCTGCACCACTGGTTCAGCATACAGAGCTGAAGAGGTCGCATGTGAAAATGAGCAAAGGGAACCGCGTCCAATGCAGCAGTCATAAGACCTAGAATTTCCATGCATAAGGCTACAGAAGGGAAAGATTGATACTGAAGGTTTCAACAAGCTGAAACCAATTTCAGACGTCTCTTGTCCGTCAGAGACAGAGTCAAGGACACTGAATCTATCAGGAAACCTAAAAAGGTTACCCTTGTCTGAGGAATCAACAAACTTTTTGGTAAATTGATCCTCCAACCATATTCTAGAAGAAACAACACTCATAAAAGACTGGAAAGGTTCTTTCTAGTGAAAATGAGCAAAGGGAATTGAATCCAATGCCGTGGCCATAAGACCTAAAACTTCTATGCATATATAGCAACTGAAGGAAATAATAGAGACTAAAGGTACCGACAGACGGAACCCAATATAATTATCCCTTGTCTGATAGAGACAAAGACAGTGACACAAACTTTCTGGAAACCTAAAAAAGGTGACCCTTGTGTGAGGAATCAAGAGCTTTCGAAAAAAAGATCCTCTAACTATGTCCTGAAGAGCAAGTGAATCATATGAGATTCCGCATCCTCAGAAAATAATCTGAATGAAAACAGAAAAATGAAAATATGCATTTATTGTATCTAATGAAAACAAATAATGCTATCAATGGCCATAAAAAGGCAAGATAGTTTGAATAAAAACTCCAAACCCGGTTCCTAAAAAAAGGAACTGGAAGAAATACCCCAGAAGATTCCAGGTCTGAGCAGCGCTTGAACCCCATGGGTGCCCAGCCATGCTTCAACAGTACCCAAAATATATAGGACAGAAACACACTTAAAGAAAGTGTTAGCCTTACTGGAATAAAATCAAAGAAATTTGGACAAAATAGAACCAAATTAATTTCAAAGAAGTCTTAACCTGCCTCTTACCAGCCAAGCTGGAATACGGCACGTACATCGCAATATTAGGGAGCTGATTTCGAACCCCAATTACAAACATGTTACTTGGGAAAGAACTCAGGAATTCGTTCCTTAATAAGAACAACTGAACTAGTATAAGCTTAAAGTTTTAGTCTTAGAACTCAATCTTGAAGCCCAGAGTAACAGTTAAGAATTTAATCCAATTATAAAACAAATAATTGATTATCTTAGAACAAAATTCTTCTAGCTAAAATAGCTAAAGACATAGATTAACCCTCATTTGCGAAAATATTCAATAAAATGAAGACACAAATGAAATTATTAGCATGATAGTCCAGTTTAAAGGACCAGTCAATACAGAGGACTTGCATAATCAATAAATGCAAAACAACAAGACAAATGCAACAGCACCTAGTCTAGTAAATGTTGTCCTTTAACAATGCTAAAATAAATCATAATCTGATACTTGATCTTAAAGTAAACAGAAAAAATGAAGCAATTGCAATATCCAAATAAATCACAGGACCAAGAAAAGTACCTGAAACTAAATAATTTTCCATAAATAAGATACAACTATCTAAAGGAAAATAAATACTATTTTGCTATAGAAACAATAGCATAATTAATAGAAGTAGAGATAGCCCCAATAAATTGGAGAACCCTCCAAATTGAATTTAACTGCTGGCAAAGAATATAGTTTAAAACCTTTGAAAAAGGAATAAAAGAAAATTCTCAGCCTATTCCATTCCCTAGAATGGGGAATTGGAAAGAAAACCTCTGAAAACACAGAAGAAATAAATAGGCAGAAATAGTGTCAGCTAGTCTTAAAGAACTAGTTACCTTAATATCCAAAATAATCAACACCTTTTTAACAAAGAACAAATGTACTTTAATAATAGAAAAATAATAAAAAAGTAGATTTGTTAGTGTCAATATCTGATGAAGAAAATTTCTGAAAGAGAAAAAACATCATCAGGGAAGGATAAATCAGTATGTTGTTGGTCATTTGAAACTTCAATAATTAAAAAAAGAAGTGAAAAAGACCTAAAAATTTTATTAGAAGGCACGAAGTCAGACAAAGCCTTTAAAATAGAATCAGAAAATATTTCTTATAAATCTTCTAAATATTTCTTGTACATAAAATGTAAGAATGGAAATAATATAAAGCATAAACACTAATGGATTCTGCATGTAAACGTATATCATAATACCTTATTACAAACCATAGCTAAAGATAAACATTTATAACATTTAAAATAAATGAACTTAGCTTTGGTAGAACTGAAACTCAGTTAAGCGTTTTTCCAGAAGTGGCTTCTGATTCAGGGACAATCTGAGACATCTTGCAATATGTAATAGAAAAAAACAACATATAAAGCAAAATTCATCAAATTCCTTAAATGACAGTTTCAGGAATGGGAAAAAAATGACAATGAACAAGCTTCTAGCAACCAGAAGCAATAAATAATGAGACTTAAATATTGTGGCGACAACAATGACGCTCAAATTTTTTAGCGCCAAAAAAGCCGCCCACATTATTTGGCGCCTAAATGCTTTTGGCGGCAAAAATGGCCCCACATTCGGAAACGCCGACATTTTTTGGCGCAAAAAAAATTTTGCGCCAAGAAAGTCCGCGCCAAGAATGACGCAATAAAATGAAGCATTTTCAGCCCCCGCGAGCCTAACAGCCCACAGGAAAAAAGTCAAATTTTAAGGTAAGAAAAAAATTATTTATTCATATGCATTATCCCAAATATGAAACTGACTGTCTGAAATAAGGAACGTTGAACATCCTGAATCAAGGCAAATAAATGTTTAAACACATATATTTAGAACTTTATATAAAAGTGCCCAACCATAGCTTAGAGTGTCACAGAAAATAAGACTTACTTACCCCAGGACACTCATCTACATGTAGTAGAAAGCCAAACCAGTACTGAAACGAGAATCAGTAGAGGTAATGGTATATATAAGAGTATATCGTCGATCTGAAAAGAGAGGTAAGAGATGAATCTCTACGACCGATAACAGAGAACCTATGAAATAGACCCCGTAGAAGGAGATCATTGAATTCAAATAGGCAATACTTTCTTCACATCCCTCTGACATTCACTGCACGCTGAGAGGAAAACCGGGCTCCAACCTGCTGCGGAGCGCATATCAACGAAGAATCTAGCACAAACTTATTTCACCACCTCCACAGGAGGCAAAGTTTGTAAAACTGATTTGTGGGTGTGGTGAGGGGTGTATTTATAGGCATTTTGAGGTTTGGGAAACTTTGCCCCTCCTGGTAGGAATGTATATCCCATACGTCACTAGCTCATGGACTCTTGCTAATTACATGAAAGAAAAGGAGATGCGGGTGGAGGCGGTATGTTTACCATAACTCAGTGGTAAATATTTTAAAAATGAAGTCAAGCATCTTTGTAAAGTTTAATGAATTAAAGTGCCCTGTTTGTAAGATTATTTTTAGATACTTAGCAGTAATGCATTCAACTTACAATCACTTTAATGTTGTTAAGGGCATAGACTGCATACATTAACATATGTAACAATTTACTGATTTAAAATAAACAGTCTTTGCTGCAACCATTTTTTGTTTTATTTTTTTATACAGTTTACTTTAATGCTATACAGATATATATGTGTATATAGATATGTGTGTCTGTATGAGCGTCAGTCTATGTGTGTATGTGTCAGTGTGTGTGCATATCAGTGTATGTGTGTGTGTAAGAGAGAGTGTGTAAGTGTGTGTGAGAGAGAGAATGTGTATGTGTGTCAGTCTGTGTCAGTATATGTGTGTTAGTGTGTATGTGTGTGAGTGTATATGTGTCAGTGTGTGTGTGAGAGTGTTTGTGTGTGTCAGTGTGTATGTGAGAGTGTGTTTCCATGTGTGTTTACATGTGTGTGTGAGAGTGTGTGTGTATGTGCATAAGGTAGATTACTTTGTAGCTCTAGTCTATAAACCAGTGTGTTAAAAACATTGAACCTAATGAATGGAGATGTACCTTTGGGTAATAAAAGGTATGACAACAGGAGAGTCATTATTTTTTAAATAAATAGACTACTTTATGATAAAAGTAGAGTTTAACTTAAGAGTAAATAAAGATTGTTTTTTTTTTTTTTTTTTAATATACAAAAGCTTCTTATATTTTGGGAATCATTTCACATGTGGGAAAAGCCTAATACGGTCTTCTCTGTGCACTTTAATTGCATCATCAAGCTTACATCAAGAGACATCAAAGGCCTGAGGCCCTTACTCTATTTGCTTTGAAGTTGCTCCTCCATTTCATGGGACGTGTTTGAGATTCATTCATTTCCAGAAAATTCAGGGTCTTCGCTCACATGTAAAAGCATTTTTACAGTGTAAGACTTTACACGGGAACAACACACTCTTTTCTCTTAATATGTACATGGAGGTAAGTTGCATCTCTTTAAAACTAAATTTTGAAGGTTATTAAGAGTTGTTTCTAAAATCAGCTTAATGTGAATCTAATAAAACCCATTTTAGTGATTGACAACTACTGTAGCTCATTATGTATATATCTTTAAAAGTCTGCTTTCTTTTTTTATTCAATTTTTTGGATGGAAAAACAAAAGTTTAAATCCACAGCATGTGGGATGCAAGAGATTTGTTGTGTAAAAAGACAGGATGACATAGTATCTATCTATCTATCTATCTATCTATCTATCTATCTATCTATCTATCTATCATCTATCATCACAATCATCTATCTGCCAGGGAAACCTACCCTGTCTGTTGGGTCTTTCTATCAATCTAGACAATAAAATCTCTTTTATAGCAAATTCGCTCTTTATCATCAAAATTTACATTCACTTTAAAGTGCCGTTTTTGAAAAATTTGATTAAAAACAGGGGCACTTTAATTCATCAAAAATTACAAAATTTACATTTTCACTCGTGTTGTGAAAATACTTACCTTTTAATCTTGACAGCCTCTGCATCGCATCCTCCGCGCGTCGCAAAGCCTCTTCCTGGGTCTAAAATGAGGAATACGGCTTCCTCCAATCAAGCCGTGATTGAAGGATGACCGATCCGTCATTTATGAAGAATGCTTGTGATGACTGGGGGAAGCTAGAGCGGCTGTCAGGATTAAAAGGTAAGTATTTTCACAACACGAGTGAAATGTACATTTTGATGAATTAAAGTTCCCCTGTTTTTAATAAAAATTTTAAAAAATGGGCACTTTATCATCTAAATTTACATTCACTTTAAAGAACAATTCTTTATTTTCTGGAATAAAAAAAAAAAGTTTAAAACATGTTTGTTCAGCTTACGATGAAATAGTTCATGCTCTTCATACAGCTTATCTTTCTTTTGATGTTATTCCAAGAAAATTAAATTGCCTTTGGCAGTATCCAAGCAAGCTGAATCTGTATTACTCTATTGCAGACACAGAATCATCTCTCTTTAGTACTTACTACCAATGGTCAAACATATTTAAAGTATTAATTGAATAGCCAATACCTATCACAGATCATACCCGTGCTATACAAGAGTATTATGTAGAATATATATATATTTCAAAAGTAAGAAAGAAAAAGTAGACACCCAATACAGGGATTTCAGCACACCAATTTTTATTCTTTAAGAAAAAAGGACAAACGTCATGGCTAGTATAATCATGATGACTACAGTGCCCAGTTTTTCAAATATATACATCAAGAGTATTGAATTACAAATTCATTTAAACAAATAGATGAACCGTGGTAACATTATTAAATACCACAATATGTGGTCAGTTATACCTGTAAACATAAATGGTGAGATTAAACCCTATAAACAAAGCAACACCTCCACTAGAGGGTGGCTTCGCAATTAAAGCAAAAAATTTGCCACCATAGTGATCCTTGAGGATCTATGCTTGTTTGGGAAAGAAATATTGATAACTAAGGTTCACCATTACATACATGTAAATAAAGACATAAATAAATATCAGTTTGCGGTTATTAGGTAAATCACAGATTTAAAAGGGCAGCACATCCACCAGAGAGTAACTTCACTTCTCTGGTGAAAATCTGGTTACCATGATGATCCATGAGGATGTATGCTAATAAAATTATAACTGTGAACAAACTTTATACATGCATGAAAATTTAAATGGATGTACCCTGGCAAGGGAAGTGTACAACACCTAATTCAGAGGGCACCACTACAGACCCATAGTATCCGGTGTCATGAAAATTAATGTATACGTAGGATCTATGTACAACCCCAATAAAGTCATGGTACTTTCATAACAAAGTTGGTACAACTTTGAAAACAATTACATATGTCTATTCCGATGCGCACAATTATTATATGGGTTTTAGTGTGCCATGACAGTCCAGCGTATGGAAAGTTAAGCAGTTCACATGTATTAGTGTGTAAGTTCCACCTTAAACAGGTGATGGTAGGTATTAGTAGTTACCACTTCAAACACTAATCTTCTGTCTTATACACCCAGCTGGGAAAGAGACAAACTAAAAAGAGATGTTATCCAGTTGGCAAACGGAGAAACAATCCTCTGCAGATAAGCCTTTTTTGGTTTTGCAAGTTCAAGAGTGGGCGCTTATAGAACCCCGCAAACAACCAAGCGCTTCATATTTTTCTTTGTTTCCGTTTCCCCCTGTGTCCGCTGTAAACCACGTTTTAAGTAAAGTGGTTTGCAACTTGCACAGGATATGTCACTGCCGACGAGCGTTTCACCCCCCACATGACTATGGCGTCATTGGGGCTTCTTCAGTGCAAACTTTCATTGGAGGAACATCAGGGCTGTTCCAGAAAGGGCCTTAGATGAGTCTGATTCGCTCATTCTATTATTAGACATCCAGTTGCTATTGTTCATTAGGACATACCCCTAAATTGAATAGGTGAAAATATATGCGTGTATATCTAATACATAAGGAAAAGGCTACTTACGTGAACATACTTAGCAAAAAGCCAAAAGTGAAGACAAACAATTTAAAATTAAAACAAATAAATAACAATTGAGTTATAAATTGGGCCAAAAAAAGTAATTAATAATAATAATAATAATAATAAAAATGTATAGTTAGGAAATTAACCACGGTTCATACAGAACCAATTTCATTCATTTTATAAAATTACTGGGCCCACAAATCTTGAGTTCCTTTCGGCCACCGCCTCATAGCACTGAACAAAGAGCAGGAAAGAACACATTAGACTAGTTAATTCTTAGCTTTGCATTATAAATTTCAAATCTGAGAACCAGGATTTTTAAAGAAATGCTGCAAACTCAAACTTTTCGTTGAGTCCATTTGGTACAACCATATTTAACTTATACATCCAAGCTGTCTCCTTTTTAAGAAGAATATTATCAATATCCCCCCTCTCCCATACAGAGAGCAGGATTAAATTCCAACCACTTTAAGGTAATTTGGAGAACAAGAATGGTGTATAGAAAAATGCAGCGCTACACTGCTCTTAATCTCACCATCTAGGGCATCCTTAATATTATCCCTGTGCTCTATCTTTTAGCATCCACCTAGTTTTTCCCACATAGAAGACCGGGCAGCTACAGGACAAAAGGTAGATAACATTTTCAGTTTTATAGTTGATAAACTGTCTAATCGGATACGTTTTAGACCCTGTAGAAAAATGTTTTGTGCGCTCTATGTAGCTACACAGTATGCAATGTACGCATTGAAAATATCCTTTAATTTTTCTATGTACTCCTAGCAAATCTTTTTCATCAGGGCTTTTAACAAAGTAACTCCTTACAAGTATATCTTTCAAATTTGGGGCTCTCCTAGCAACTAAAAAAGGTCTATCTCCTACATTTTTTTCAATTGCACCATCTGCTTGCAGAAATTGCCACTTTTGGGAGAGAATTGTACAAATTCTTTCCCAATGGCAGTTATACTCAGTGACAAATCTTATATTTTGATCAATGGTTTTACTTGTTTGTTTGTAGAGTAAATCATCTCTCTTTTCTTTTCTTGCCCTATTTGACGCATAATCCAGGTTTCTATTTGAATACCCTCTATTCTCGAATCTACTATACATATCAACAGCATGAGAATCAAATTTACATTTACTTGAACAATTTCTTCTTAAACTGAGAAATTGTCGTATAAGCGATTTTAGATGGTGACTAGACGCTTCCAAAATGCTATTAGTAGCAGTATTCTTACGATAGATCTCAGTAACCAAAGAGTTTCCTTCTTATCATATTCAAATGTTAACAAATTGCTAAATGAATTTTTATTCAAAATATTAACAAATTGTTTTGAAGAGTCAATAGTGCCCCTCCTACGGAGGAGCAGATCGTCGACATAGCGCAGCCAAATAAGGACGTGTTTATCTATCCATTCTTGTAAGTCACCAAAAACTACCAAAATTTCCCATAGTCCCAAATGCGTAAATGGGGCGCAAGTAGCCCCCATTGCAGTTCCTCTGATTTGTTTAAAAATGTTTTGATCAAGAACAAAAACATTATTTGTTAATACAAATTTGAAAAGTTCCAGAACAAAGTTAGTATGTTTTTGGAAAGGTACACCTCTGCTGTCCAAAAAATATTTGGCTGCTCTTAGACCGATATCATGAGGAATGGATGAATAGGAACCCTCTACATCAAGGGATACTAGTATGGTATCCTGTTCAACATCTAGGCCATCTAATTTCCTCAGGTGGTCGCTGGTGTCTTTTACATAGGACGATAGTGTAGCCAGAAAACGTTTTAGGAAAATGTCTACATAGTTTCCTAGTTTCTCAGTAATGCTCCCAATACCAGAAATTATTGGTCGTCCTGGTGGGTTTCTCATATTTTTATGGAGTTTCGGTATGCAATAAAATACCGGGACTCTGGGAAACTTAGTATACAGGTAGTTAAATTCTTTTCTATCCCCTCTTTTCTAGCCTTATTCAAGAGATGCAAAAGTTCAGCTTGTACTTTTGTAATTGGATTAGACTGGAGGGGAAGGTACTGATCTTTATTACGTAATTTGGGATCACTAGTAGGGTCATTTTTGTCCAAAAAATGGACCAGAGTATCTACAACTTCTAAATCATCTTTATCAAGGGTTATTTCTTTTGGGATAGCTGAATTGTTTTTACCCTGCATTACGTGTGATTATACCACTTTGCATGCAAACAAATGTAGGTCTTTTATGACTGTGAATTTGTCCAAACCATTTGTTGGACAAAAAGACAATCCTTTTTTCAACAAATTAATATGTGCAATGTTTAATAGAAATGAGGACAAGTTGACTATCTGGAGTTCCTCATTCTCCCCTCTTGGGGGGGTCACCTAGAATCCCCCTCTGTAATCCCTCCATGTTCTCATCCTCATCCTCATCTCCCCTCCTCTCCTTATCTCCCCTCCTCTCCTCATATTTCTTCCTCTCCTTGGATATCTGCCTCTCTCCCTGACCTCTAAGGTCCCCTCTAGGGGATCTGTTTTTGTTCCTATTTCTTTTCCTTCCTCCGTGTTTCCTTTCTTTTGTTCCATAGCTCTGGTGACCTTGTTTTTTTATTTAAAGTCTCCTTTGAAGTCAAAGCGTGGAGACGTACATGTTTCGGAGCTCCACGCCGAAACATGTAAGCCACTGGTGCCATGCTCATTGTTTTACCTTTGGATATGCACTGTTAACTTTTGAGCATGTTTGCTCAGTTTTACTGGACTCAATAAAAGTTTACGTTTTATCTTATGAGTGCTCTGGGATTCCGCAATTTCTTCAACCATCTGTACCTGAGTCATAAGAATTTCTATTTAGAAAATAAGTGTAAACTTGATTTTTCTTGTAATCCTCCTGATCTCTTTTTAATTTTCTACACTTTTCTACACTTTCTTTGTTTAATTTCTTGTTGTAGTTTGAAAACAATTTCCTTTGTCTCATCATTTAATTTGACTTAGAGTCCCTTTCAAAAGTATTTAGAATTTTCAAGGCTTCATCAATGTCAACTCTAATTCTCTCCAATTTTCTAATGTCATATCGTCCACTCCCCTTCAAGTAACGCTTTTTGCACTTTTTTCTATTTATTTTTTTAACCTCATTTATTTATACATGTTTCTTCTATTAAGTGGTTTCCATCCCAGACAAAGTGGGTTTTATTATTACTGTTCCCCATGTTTTATGTACACATTACCTCTTATTAATCGTATTTTTATATGCTGCTGTAAAACTATAAATGTTTTCTGTAAACACATTGGATTTCTGTATTTTGTCCTGTAGTTCATCAAATGTCCTTCGTATTTAGCCTCACAGCGCGGTTCTGTGTTGGCGTTCATTTATTCACTATTGTTTTGTGGAGTCGACTGCAATTAATAGATTACATCTAGCCCCCCTTTCCCCCCTCTTTTTAAATATTACAAATCTGTATCAACTGTGTTTTTATACTATTGCAGGGATTCCCATTTTTCACCCAGAGTTTTTTATACAGACACTCCCACCAATATCATTGGATAATTTGAAAACCTTGGACAACCAATGAAATACAATGCGGCGGCTTAAATAAGCTGCTCTTTATCTTGTGAATATATTGTTACCTTTTGCCTGATGAAACAACCATTGTATTAGGTCGAGAAATACGCTGCAAATATTAAAACTTTGTTTTTATTTCACTTCTACGGAGGTGTCTGTATTTTTTACAAGTTTTATCTTGGTCACAATATTAGTGATTCCTTAATACAGCCTATTGTCAACATTCAAATTGTTTGGATACAGTTTTTCAAGTCTTGCTTTGATACTGGGAAAGTATCCAGTAAGCTGACTACTGCAAGTGTCAGCCTGCTCGTTTGCACCTGTTTTCACAAGTGCCATAAAAAATAGTGAGTTATATTTCACTCTTTGCTTGTTCCAATACCTTACAGATTTCACTATGAGGCGCCCCTTTTTTCTTTGATTCAAAACCAAAAAAGGCTTATCTGCAGAGGATTGTTTCTCCATTTGCTGACTGGATAACATCTCTTTTTAGTTAGTCTCTTTCCCAGCTGGGTATATAAGACAGAAGATTAGTGTTGTAAGTGGTAACTACTAATACCTATCATCACCTTTTTAAGGTGGAACTTACACACTGATACATGAGAACTGCTTAACTTTCCATACGCTGGACTGTCATGACACACTATAACCCATGTAGTAATTGTGCACATGTGAATAGACATAAGTAATTGTTTTCAAAGCTGTACCAACTTTGTTATGATAGTACCCTGACTTTATTGGGGTTGTACATAGATTCTACGTATACATTAATTTTCATGACACCGGATACTATGGCTCTGTGATGGTGCCCTCTGAATTAGGTGTTGTACACTCCCCTTGCCAGGGTACATCCATTTAAATTTTCATGCATGTATAAAGTTTGTGCACAGTTATAAGTTTATGAGCATACATCCTCACGGATCACCATGGTGACCAGATTTTCACCAAAGAAGCGAAGCTACCCTCTGGTGGAGGTGCTGCCCTTTTAAATCTGTGGTTTACCTAATAACCACAAATTGATATTTATTTATATCTTTATTTACATGTATGTAATGGTGAACCTTAGTTATCAATATTTCTTTCCCAAACAAGCATAGATCCTCAAGGATCACTATGGTGGCCCATTTTTCTCTTTAATTGCGAAGCCACCCTCTAGTGGAGGTGTTGCTTTGTTTATAGGGTTTAAAATCACCATTTGTGTTTACAGGTATAACTGACCACTCGCATATTGTGGTATTTAATGATTTTACCACAGTTCATCTATTGGTTTAAATGAATTTGTAATTCAATACTCTTGATGTATACATTTGAGAAACTGGGCACTGTAGTCATCATGATTATACTAGCCATGACGTTTGTCCTTTTTTCTTAAAGAATAAAAATTGGTGTGCTGAAATACCTGTTTTGTAAGTAGTTACATATTAGGTGTCTACTTTTTCTTTCTTACTTTTGAAATTTTGAACTATTAATTTTTAAGGGTCTGCACACAAATTCCCTATAAAGGGTATTTTATATTCACCAGACATTTTTTGAGTCCTTCTGGATTGAACAACTGTATTTCTCCCTAACCCATTGAATATTAATATATATTATATATATATATATATATATATATATATATATATATATATATATATATATATATGCATTTAATCACAGTATTGCAAAGAGTTGCATTAAAGAAGACCATTGTAGTGATAAAATATTTGTTAGCGCATGTAATTTCATCCCTAGTGGCGCTGCTGATTAGATCAACGACAGTTTTCACCCGGGATCAGTCTAGGCATAAACCTTTTTGAAAAGCCTGATTTTTACCTTGCATTGATCCAAGCAATCAGTTTGCTATATTTACTGTTCAGCTTCACATGCCTCCCATAACTAGATTATGTTTTAGTCTATGCAACCGATTTACAAAAGATCATATATCTCATCTTCCTTCAGTGAATCAGCTAAATAGAATAACTGGTGAATCTAGAGAGGCTGGTGAGAGAGGCAGGAACCAAAGAGACCTCTTGCAGCATACTGTATACACTTTACACTGGGCTAATGTTATGCATTATCTTATAACCGGGGGTTTCACTTGACACTTAGCAGTATTCTACACCTTTACCTGGAACTGAATGGATTACTTGGCAAGATCTCGAAAATCTAATGTCAGCATATGTTCTCACAGCATAATAACCACATTATAATGAAATATAATGCTGAAACAAAATTGAGTCAGTATGGTTAAAGGGACACTGAACCCAATTTTTTTTTCACGATTCAGATAGACCATTCAATTTTAAGCAACTTTCTAATTTACTCCTATTATCAATTTTTCTTCGTTCTCTTGCTATCTTTATTTGAAAAAGAAGGCATCTAAGCTAAGGAGCCAGCAAATTTTTGGTTCAGCACCATGGACAGCACTTGTTTATTGGTGCTGTCCAATCAGCAAGGACAACCCAGTTTGTTCACCAAAAATGGGCCGGCATCTAAGCTTACATTCTTGCTTTTCAAATAAACATAACAAAAGAATGAAGAAAATTTGATAATAGGAGTAAATTAGAAAGTTGCTTAAAATTGCATGCTCTATCTGAATCAAAAAAGAAAAATTTGGGTTCAGTGTCCCTTTAAATATATATTCTTACAGGTAAATAACAGTTAAAGCAGGGCAAAATAAATGTGCATTGCTTGTTTTCTGTGCTTAATTAAACATTTCATGGAAAATATAATATTTAATTTTTCTTCAAATTAATCTTAGAAGCGTAAAACAGGTAATTAAGTCTTTACATTTTTTTTAAAAACAAAAAAGGCATTCATTATTTATTTTTTTTGTTAATCAAAGGAAATCTTGAACGTGTTCGTTTTTGACCATATATATTGGAGGACTGTTCCAGTACACCTCAATGACCTTGTTTTAATATTATTTTTAACTATAATCCTTAATGTTTTATTTTCAACTCACCCATCTAGCTCTAGGTCTTATTTTGTTTAAGAGAAACAGAGTTTATAAGGTGCTCAATAAATGAAAAAATATGTATATTCTTTTTTATTATTTCAGTTGTAAATCAGACCTTTTAATTTATGTTCCTCTCAATGTCTCCTAAAACTAATTAGACTGTCATCATCCACAATTATTCTAGATGTAAGATATTTCACAAATAATTTTAACCAAAAGACATTACATAAAGATCTTTAAAAATGCTCCGCTAAACATTGGGTTGCCATGGAGATACTACTTTTTTTTAATGGCTGTCTGACTTGCTAAAAATAGTCTTGTTGAGCTACAATTAAGGTACTGCCAGCACCCTTATCGTTCTTTGGTCCTATGTGGGACTGACCACAAGTGTAAGGTTACTGCTTCTTTTTATTTTAAACACAGGAAAGTCTGAAAGATTACGCACACACTGACAAGAGGGAAATTAAGAAACACAGTAGCTAATAGGTAACCTGTGCAGATACTTAAACCTAATCTCATGTGTAAATGAAGGTTTGCTTGGATTTGATAGAAAGTATAATTGTTTAAACATGACAGTTAATTTGTGTTTTATATTGCTTTGTCAATGCTGTGAAAAACTGTTTAACTTTCCTTTCACTCTGTGCTTTTTTAATTCTTTTTCATTATGAAGCAGTCACTTTTACTGTAAAACTCAACAAATTATCCATTACTCCTATAATACACAATTATATGTGTGTGTTATCGTGTCACAGTTGTGCTGTCATTTCATTTGTAAAGGAAGTTTCATTTCAAATAAAAGGGCATAGATGACTACAGCACCAAAATGGGGTTAATGATACTAGGATATAAGATATACTAGGCATATAGATTTTATAACTAGTGTGTACTTCTTATACATAATTTAATTCTGAGAAATGAGTATCTAATGCAGTTATACAGCAATTTCCTAAATAATACAAATAAAACAAAACAAAAGACTAAATTACCTCATGGTTCAGTGGAGCAAATTTGGTCTATATCTATAATAGAATATACAGTATGTATTAGTACTCTGTCCCCAGTCACATTTTCACTCTAATAATAATATATATATCTTCTGTCTCAAATTCTCTTTTTGGAGCCGATTATAAAAAAAATTCCAGTTCAGGCGTGGTTTTCCACACCAACACTCACAGTGGCAGGCTTCGTGGAATTATATAAAAAAAGGGGGACTGTACCTGCGAGTGGTGAGATGTCCTCCTTAGAAATGTGAGCTCTCTGTAAGGTAAAAGTTTACAACGGAGGACAAAGTACAAAGAGAGACCCCGGTGTATGTTTAAGCTTTAATATTACGCCTAATACAAATCAAATTATGCTGTTTTTAGTGCACTGTTATTTTTGTATTGCATAGGTTTTCCTTTCAAAGTAATTGTTTTTTTTTACTATTTTGATAAAAGTGCGCCAACTTTTAAGTTGCAAGAAAAATCAGTGAGAAATGTTTACAGAATTACCGTTGGAGTTGAGACAATTTCATATACGCTCATAGACCGCCTATGTTGCGCCTATTTTACAATAACAAAAACAATTACGCTTTATATTTTGTACTTTGTACAAATTTCTATGGTTTTTTTGCACATCCAGTGTACTTAAATTACAATTTACGCTGTACATATTTACGGCCATATTACAAGTGAAGCACTTTTAAACGCCCCCACTCGAGCATTAGTTGCGGTAGAAGTAAGCTGTTTGTGTTTGTCGGGTTGCACTCCTATTATGAGTTGAAAGTAAACTGTTTTCGCTCGTGCGCTAACCAGACGAGCGCAAAAAGTCATCCATTCTGCAACCCTTGCACTTTAAGGCACCCATATCTACTAGTATCAGGGGGGGAATCTCAGTGTGCATGTATTAGTAAAACTCTAAAATTATTTTCTCATGACTCATTTTTATTTATTTATTTTTCTGTTTCTCAAACACATGGGAAGGTTTCTGTAGGTAGTAAATCATTTTAGTTGCAAAGTAAATTATGTCACCTGAAAAAAAAAATTGCTCACAGATTTCATTTGATGGTGGATCTCATCTCAGACTTAAATTGTTGTAAAAATATATGAAAGAGAAGGGAAAAAAGAGCTTTCAAAGAGTTATACCTGGATCATACTATTATACCAAAACGTCTAGATTCTACCAACTGTTGGGGTGTCAATAGAAAAAGTGGAAAAAGAAAGACATTTCCACAAAAACGGATGCATATATAGCACTCTATGCCCAGACTAGAAGACAGGAGTTACATGATAGGTAAAATTCTTAAAAGCAGGGACAACACATAGTTAAAATGATGTGGAATATTAGCAAAGTGTCAATGTATATAAGTGGTATTTATAGATAAAGGTACAACCTTTTAATTGTGAAATCCTGAATACCACAAAAAAGTAGGCTCACGAAACCAATGTGGCATGATATTGTGACATAGTGATAAAAAATAATAGATAACCATGCAATTAACTTCTTATATCTAGATCAGCAGTGATTAAGTAACTGGGTTATGCTGAAACACATGTGCTGGATTGCATGATATGGCCTTTCAACAGCAGGGGTAATATACACTGTATGGTATATTGGAAGTTGAAATTGTTTCTACGGCTTATGATGTAATTCTAAATAAAATGCTTGTTTGGAATAACAATAACTGCCAGTGCAGATATTGTAACAGTGTATCGAGTGAATGCTGTTATGACAGTGGTGAATAAATTATCCCAATGAACTCTGCTTTATTATTATTATCTAAAGTAAACTAGAGTATACATTATTACCAAAATAGCTTCACTATCTGTTTAAGCACCAGGACAAAAGCGCTCTATGCGCCAACAAATTAAATCGAATTAAATGATAGTTCACACACACAGCTCACAGTGGCATACGGTAATAAACGTTAAGGTACTAAAACGTGCATTAATGCACACTAAGGTAAAAATTATATTTAGTGCCAAACGCTACCCTGTGTTATTGAACCCACTTGAGCATAGTTTGAAATAACCCAGAGATACTGAGTAGTGCATTATAGGTTAGTTAGTAATTTCAGCACATTAAGGGATCGTAGCACAGGTCTCCGTGGAGACAGGTAATATTGTGACTAACGCTAAATCCCACTGTTAAAAAAAAAAGAGCCCCCTAATGCTCTAAAAGTCCCCTGATGCATTTCGCCCCTCCGGGCTTTATCAAAGCCGCTGTTGTGGTATCATGCTTAACTAATTTAACATAAATCTGCAATGCTGAGACTTTTTATGATTCATTGTATTCATAAATATGCGCATTTTTATAGAGGGCCTCCAGTTTTCCCATAGTTTGTGGGACTGTTGTAACCTGAGAGTTTAGCTTTCCCTCCTTTCTCTATTATGTCCCTGTTTCTCTGTCATAAATGGATTTCTATAAACATGCCTCGTTATTCCCTAAATAAGCACACCAATAACCTATACTTGATCCAAAACCTCAGGATTGCTGAGACTCCACCCCCAGACCATTAGTACTCTACAACCCCATATTTCTGTATTAACGTTTTAAAATGCTGTGAATGCTTTTTTGATCTTATGAGTGATCGTGGGTATGATTTCATAGATGTCATGTATCTTTCAGTGATTAATGAAGATTTTGTGATGTCATTGAAAAAGCTGTAAGTTTTTGGAATATAGGTATAAGATTTTTGTACAGGGTATTCATAGACTACATATATCCCAGCTGTCCACATATTTTGAGTTTTCAGGTGAGAGCTTTACTTTATTTATTGAAGATAAATAAACCACAGCACCCAACATATTGTAGATTTGTTTGGGATATATAAAGCACAGGGGTATGTTTGTAAGTTTATCTCTATAGGTGCTATGTGTATAATGCCTGGGTGCATGTGTATGTACATGTTGTGTGATTTAAGGTGCTAATTACATAATCTTGCTCTGACTGTGTATCCACTGTGGTTTCTTAATTCCCTGCAGTGTTTCATATGTTTTTTTAATGACAGGTTTCCTTAGAAAGGTATAACAGTCCCTTGTGTCAAAAAAACCTAACTATATCTAAATCCCCAAGATGATATCATACACAGCGGAGGCTGCTAATTATTTTTGAGTAGATGGCACTTTAGATTTACATGTAACAACAAAACCAGCTGTAGTGTGCTTAGCTTAGCCGCAAGCCTCAGACCTATATGCAAGATGTCACATGACAAATTATTTTAAATAATAATGTTTAAGGTTTTACACAGCATGTTGAGCCACAAATTCCATCTGTAAACACAGACATTTAATACAGTAGGTCTGTTTTAATATTTTTTTATAAATTACTCAAATAATTACAGTCATTTTATTTAATGTGGTGGATAAGATAGTGGAGTGTGTCATATACAGCCTGGCAGGCCTTTGCCTAATATTATGTTTTGCACTTTTTTATGTACAGGTATCAACCCCCAAATCCAGAATTCCAAAATACAAACTTTTTAATTAATATTTTATTAAGATTTTTTTTTATCAAAAATTACTATTTTCCCGTCTGTAAGTCACAATCTTCTCTATCTGTGTCTGTTGTTTTTTTTTGTGTGTTCTAAAATGCAAACAATAGTCTGTATTCATTTAAAACAACAAATATTGCCTTTCTGATTACAGTACTGTACTATCTTTCTGTGGGTACTATGTATACAAAAGTATTACAGATTTATATAAACCTACCTTTAGGTTTCATTTATAAGTGTACAGTTTGCCTAAATAACATTAGATATTGTTGTTTACACATGGAGGCCCATTTATCAAGCTACAAATAGAGCTTGAGGCCCGTGTTTCTGGCGAGCCTGCAGGAACGACAGAAACAGCAGTTATGAAGCAGCGGTCTAAAGACCCTGTCTGTCCGCTCTGAGCAGGCAGACAGAGATCTCCACAATTCAACCAGATCGAGTACGATCAGGTGGATTTACACCCCCCTGCTGGCGGCCGATTGGCCGCGAATCTGCAGGGGCGATGTTGCACCAGCAGCTCACAAGCAATGCTGAATACGGAGAACGGTTTTCTACAGGTTTTCTACCTGTATTCAGAATGGCAAATACATCTCTAATGTAATTTTGTCACCAAAGAAATAAGGACCCCTATAGCAACTGATTACAGTGTTGTATGACTGTTCATATTAGGAGATCTATATCTTTTATCAATGACAGGTGTTGACAAGTTCCTAGAGCCAAGAAACCTTGATACAGTGAATTTTACTCTGATTATTCTGCGTGTCTGTATGTAAATACCCTTCAGGTACCTAATAAATATGTAGCTAGTTTAATATTTTTGCTGGTTGCTAATTTGATATAAGTTTGTCAGTTCTTATTCAATAAAGTTATCAGGTTACCGGATGAGCTCTTTTACTGTGTTTTATGTATGTTTTATATGCACTGTAAAAGAAAACCTTACACAAAAGCAAGTGTTTTAGAAAAAAGACTCTAAAGTCAAAATTCAACTTTCAGGATTCAGATACATCATGCAGTTTTAAGGAACTTTCCAATTTACTTATATTATCATATTTTGCAGTCTTTTTATATACACATACTCTGAGGCACCAGATCCTACTGAGCATGTGCACAAGTTCACAAAGTATGCCTATACTACTCTGTGATTGGCTGATGGCTGTCACATGATACAGGGGCTGGCAAATGGGGAAAATACATTTGTCAGAGAAAACAATTTACTGCTTATTTCAAATTCAGAGTAAGCCCCTGGAATCATGTGAAAGCCATCTTCGTATCTTTATACTGGGCATCACCATCTTGTAGCATGCATATTGTTGCATTGTGTAATATAAGCAGTGAGCTTTCACAGATCAGTGTTGTTACTGACTTTGTGACAGCTGTACCTTATACTTTGGCTTAGCATGCACAACAGAAACCAGAGGCTTTACATATTTGCAGGAATAATATAGAGCAATGCAGCAAAACATACAGCGCCTGCTCCGTATTAAATAAGGGGCCAATTTATTAAGTATCGGATGGACATGATCCCCTGTAGGGGATCATGTCTGCCCGACATCGCTGAATGTCGACAGCATAGGCTGTTGGCATTTAACAGTGCACAAGCAGTTCTGGTGAAATGCTTGTGCAATGCTGCCGCCTGCAGATTTGCGGCCGCTAGTAGGGGGTGTCAATCAACTCAATGGTATTCAATCGGGCTGATTGCTGTACGCCGCTTCAGAGGTGGTGTACAAGTTAAGGAGCAGCGGTCTTAAGACCACTGCTTCTTAACTCCTATTTCCGGCAAGCCTGAAGGTTCACGCGGAAACAGCTGCAATTCGGCCGATAATAAATCGGCCCCTAAGGTTTGTCAATTAGACAACAATATCACTGATGTGTGAATGTGCACTGCTTCTGTCACAGGGTGTGAAAAAACTTAAACTCCAAGATGGCGTCACTCGCTAGTACTAGTAAAGGATTAGATTGGCTTTAAAGAGAGATGCTGGCACAAGAGGAACAATAATTGCATTGTGAGTAGTAAACATGCAACAGTAGTTGTACCCAGCAGTTTAATATCCCTTTAAGAACCCAGAAGACTCATCGCCTTAACCCACAAGTCATTAAATACAGTATATTTGCCCAATAAACACATGCATAATAAAAAGACAATGCTATAGCACTGAATTTCAAAGTAGTGGATTCTTCACTGCCAAATTTCAAAGATTCCATTCCCCCTGTATCATGTGACAGTCATCAGTCAATAGCAGATTACATATACACTGTGAATTCTTGCACTTGCTCAGAAGGAGCAGGTGCCTCAGAAAGTGCGCATTTAAAAACATTTTTGCACATTTTTATACTGGAAGTGAATTGGAAAAAAAAATGATGTGCTCTGTCTGAATCATGAAAGTCTATCTTAACTTATGTGTCAATTTAAATGTGAGATGAAAATAAAAGTAATTTACAAATAGCTCAACTGCATTCTTGACTGAATAGGTGTAAGAGTCTGTAGAAAACTCTCTGTTAAGAATATGTTGATTAGGTTTTCTGATTATGGGCCAGAACTTATAGAGTACATATTAGAGGTAATCTCCTTTTTATTGGAGCACAATTATTTCATCTTTAATGGCAAATTCTTTATACAATTGAGAGGTACTGCGATGGGGGCCAAATTTGACCCCTAGTATGCTAATTTATACTTGACAGGCTTTTAGATATTATTTATCTTTGGTGAGGATAACATCTATATAAATAATATCAAATTCTATACTAGATTTATAGATGATATTCTACTTTTTTGGGAGGGTTCTACTGATACCTTAAAAGAGTTCATGGAATATATGAATGACAATACTGGTAACTTGCACTTTACTTTCAATACCTCGGAAACAAGTATGACATATTTAGATTTATTATTAACCCACGATCAACACAATATAGTCACAGAGGTCTACAGAAAAGAAGTAAGTGGAAATACTATACTGAGGGCGGATTCATTACATCCATATCATCTAAAGAATGGCATACCGAAAGGCCAGTATATTAGGTTGAGATGCAATTGTACCAACTTAAAATCATATTGGAAACATGCTAATGATTTAACCGTACGTTTAATGGATAGGGGGTATGACCCACAACTATTGAATGATATGTCTGAAAAAGTAGCTGGTTTTGACAGAAGTAACCTTTTAAAAGATAAGAGGAAAACAAACACAAGTTATGGGAACATTAATTTTATAACTACCTACAGTAGTCAATTCAGTAAAATTTGTGAAATAGTTAAAAATAGATTACCAATATTAGAGAAAGATTTTGATCTTCAAAAAGCATCCCCAAATTGTAAATTTGTATTGAGTAGAGCAGAAACTATTGGGGATAGAATAGCTATAAACTTTGCAACAAACACATACAATGAGAAAGATAGTAATTGGCTTTCTAAAAAAGCTGGGTTTTATAAATGTGGAGGAAAACCGTGTAAAAGTTGCAGTTATGCATTAACTGGGGACACATTTACTTCAACAATGACAGGTACAACTTACAAAATAAAAAATAGAATGAATTGCAGTTCAACTTATGTAATATACCTGATAACCTGCGGATGTTGTAATTTTCAATACGTTGGACTCACTTTGAGGTTTTTGAAGGACAGGATTAGAGAACATCTGCTTTCATTAGAAGCAGATGTTCCTAAGACCCCAGTGGCAAAACATTTTGCCAAACATGCTGGTTTTGCAACTTCAGGTTTCAAGGTATTGATCAAGTCATGCCCAATCCTAGAGGTGGAGATAGAGATCTGACTCTAAGAAAAGAAGAAGTCTTCTGGATCTATACTCTTAGAACAGGACACCCCACAGGTATAAATAAAATTAGTGATGTGAAGTTATTTATAGATACGAATTAATGTTCAATTTATTTTGACTGGTAGCAAGTTCAATTATTTACTGTAATGGGATATCCAAACACATTTTAAGATTTAATGATAGTGAGACAGTAACATTAAATTAGGATGACATATAATTAAAAAGTCACATTTATATTATTTATACTTGGTTTATTTTTGTCATTTCCTGATGTGAAAAGTTACTAATATAATAGAGGTTACATCTTTGTTCCTTGTAACTAATATAAGACCAACGACTAAAAATATGGATATTAAAAACATATATAATTGTCATTGCAATTTTGGGTAGAATTGTACATATATTTTTTCATGTTTTTTATTGTTTTTAGGTCGATGTATTTACTATTCAAAGTTTTTTTTGTTTGTAGTGTCATTATACATTATATATAGATCATTGCATGTTTAGCTGCCTGACCAAGGTGTAAATATTCGTGACAGTTCGTTGTCTCATAATTGGTTCAGGTGCGTGGTTTTACCTGCAATTTAAAGTCTGCAATTACACCTGTAAGACAGCTCGGAGGAAGTGCCGTAATAGGCAGGAAACGCGTCAGCTGTGGATTCTGTGCTGTGCCCTTATTTTCTTTTTTAACTATGTTGCTATTAAAATGGACATTTTAGCTTAACATATCTTCTCCTGGTTGATGTTTTTTGGATATGCTACTTTTTTGCTGCATTATTGAACAAGTCATACTAGGTGCTAGAGGAGGTGATAGGTATCAGGCACTTAGTAGGAAGGACATTTTTTTTGATCTATACTCTAAAAAACGGATCTCCTTTAGGAATCAACAAAATTAGTGATGTTTAAGCTTTTCATAGATACGAGTTAGTTTGTATCACACTGTGAAGTTATACTAATAATTGTTTCCTATAATAAAATGGACTGCAGTAGTGATGCTATTCCCCCAGAAATCGTTTGAGTTTTAGTGACTGGAACACCTTTTGCAGTGACAGTTTCAGGACATGGGCTCTATGGTAACATAATGCATTTATCTTTTATACATGAGTTAGCCATACTGTGTAATAATTGTTTCTGCATAGTGTGCTACAAGTCACTAAGTGATAATTGCATGCATGGTCATATATTCTATTGATATATTTTTAAAAGTGTTCTAACAGGTTGTTGAATTAACTTTGGACATGAGATTATGTATATTGATTTGTCTGTCTAAGTGGAGGTTGTGAATAGGTTAATTCATATCAGTATTCATTATATTGTGATTGGGTGTAATAGCCACCACCTTTTGAGATTTAACAGCTGCTAGTGACGCTAGTGACGCTTGTTGCTTAGCTATGATGAACTGCCCTTGAGGCAGGAAACGCGTCAGCTGTGGTGTCTGTCTGCTGTGCCTTTATCGTTTTTTAATGGATGTATTCAATAAATTGAACTTTTAAACTAAAGGAATCTCTCCTAGCTTATTTCACACTGAGACCGCAACATTGTTGTTTCTTGTATAAAAGTAATTTATATTGCGTTTAACACCAAAGGTTGCCTGGAATAAGTCTTCAGATTTTGGTCGTATTGACCTATTCAAGTCGGTTAAAGTGTCTACATATTTTCAGAAAGTCACTGGGTTTGAAAATGAATCACACATATTTCACTTGCTTTGTCATTGACTTCATTTAATCTGATCAGCTGGAATTTGTTTACTTGTTGTAAACTGACTTTGCATTGACTTCATGTGACTGAACAATACAAAGTTTATAAAAAAACAACTCTTTTTTGATGACATTCTATTTAATTTTTTAACTAAACCTAATTTTTTAAGGGGATTTTCTTGTTATGTTTTTCAAATTTATTATACAATATTTAAATTGTATTTGTTAGGGCTAACTGTTGCGAGCAAGCGATAAGGGGTCTATCACGGCTCTTTGGGCGAATGGAAGTAGCATGCATATTACAAGTTGAAAGTACTTTTTACTTTCAACTTGTAAAATGCACAGTACCCAATGCTTACAAAGAGCCAAAGTCGAGCACAGTTAACACACGAGCGGTAACGATAAATAGCGCACCTCTCAAAATCTAGCCTTTAATGGGGTGTGTTTGAAATTATTTAAAAACATGTATTTAAACATTGATATATATATATATATATATATATATATATATATATATATATATATATATATATATATATATATTACACATGTGTTAGGTTATTAAGCCATAACTATAGCAAACCATTTAATAAAGAGTGAAGTCCCTAACCATTTATAGAGTCCGCTGGATTTGACAAGTCAACCTCAAATTGTTTACAAGTGCATTTTGCTAGCTTGCTATACTTTTAGTAGCAAATACAATCATTGTTATTTAAACTGACTAGAACCTATTTAGGATAGAAAAGTCAGTTGTAAAGGATGACTTTACAGCTGACTTGTATTTCAACCAAATTGACTAACTGGCATCTCAGATGGTGCATATTCACACCATTGTGTATGGACCCCAAAGATTTGCTGTGGTTTTCCAAAGTCTCTTTCATGCCACAAGGGAGAAGTATCACATGTTTGCCTGGAAGGACAATCTTATTATACCATCCCATGATCCAGTGGCATAGAACAACTTTCTATGTGGATTTATACGGTACCTTTCTCCCTACAGCACAGTGTCCAGCCTCCCAGCTTAAGACATGCTTTTATGCATTGATTTTACATGCATACTAATACCCTTGACACAAATCTGTGTACTAAATATTTCATTCTATATCTCATTTACCATAGTCACTTGGAGTGTTGTCAAAGAAATGAGTATCAAACCCAATTGTGGCTCGGGTGCTGCTATTTATATTTTTTAATGTCCAAATATTTTATAACAGATCATAAAACGTGATATTTAATTAACTATTCACCACTACTTCTTGTGTCCTGTCCCTTCTACATATCAGTTTTTATTCTCTCTGCATTGGCACTGATACACTGGCAGGCTTCTTACTGCTTCATTTGTCTATAATTATTTTCTACCCTCATACCCTTTTTACACTCATTTCACTATTTTTTTTTCGAAGGCAGTCGCCTTTGCTTCAATCACCTTTAACTAATACTCTATTTTGCATGAAAGGGATTCCCTGCCATGAAGCTCCAGCAATCTGTCGGCTTGTTTTCCAGTATGAACAGAGTCAGCAAATTTAAGCACCACAGTGTTATAAATCTTTGAACAGTTTTCAGAATTTACAGCAACCACTAAATACATTTTGTAATGTTGGACATTTCTTGTGTGAGAAAAGTTATGTGTTTTTAATATAGAAAAAATTGGAGATGAGCTATAGCTTTACACTTCCCCACCCCTATTTTTTTTATAAAATCCAAAATGATATCGGGCCAGATTACGAGCGGAGCGGGTGAACAATATCGGGTTTTCGAGTTTGTGTGCAAGTTAAAATGTGCTCATATTCTTGCTGTGCCCAACTGTAGATCATGGTCGAGCAATCGGAAATAAAACAATTGATATCTGTGGTTAGCAGACCACTTACCGCTATGCCAGTAAGAGTGTTACTTTTATGTAAATGGCTGCTCTTCCTTTGTTTAGTACATCAGAGCACACTAGTGGAGAATATTAGTTCACTGGAATCAAATAGTAAACCCCAGTGAATGGTCTCATGCTCTGAATAAATTACACTTGCAAGTTTTTCAGATGGGTGAGCCATACTTTGTCAGGCAAAAAGCAGGTGTTGTATATATGTCTTTAATTGTCTTGGGCAGAACAAAACATTTATTTTACAGAGTGCACACAAAGAGAACACGCTGACGGACAAGTAAATCTCCACACTAAAGTCTGGCACCCTTAGTCCTTTAGGCAGAGCATCCTGGAACATGTCTACATAGATAGATAGATAGAGAGAGAGATAGAGAGATAGATAGAGAGAGAGAGAGAGAGAGAGAGAGAGAGAGATAGAGATAGATAGAGATAGATGATAGATAGATGATAGATAGATTGATAGATAGATTGATAGATTGATAGATAGATAGATAGATAGATAGATAGATAGATAGCTTGAGATGGATAGAGATGAATAGATAGAGATAGATAGAGATAGATAGAGATAGCTGGATAGAGATGGATGGATGGATATAGAGATAGATATAGATAGAGAGATAGATATATAGATAGATGATAGATGATAGATAGAGATAGATAGAGATGGATAGATAGATAGAGATAGATATAGATAGATGGATAGATATAGATAGATGGATAGATATAGATAGGTAGATGGATAGAGATTGATGGATAGAGAGATAGATAGAGAGAGAAATAGAGAGATAGATAGATAGATATAGAGTGAGATATATATATATATATAGAGAGAGAGAGAGAGAGAAAAGATATATATAGAGAGAGAGAGAGAGAGAGAGAGAGAGAGAGAGAGAGAGAGAGAGAGAGAGAGAGAGAGAGAGAGAGAGAGAGAGAGAGAGAGAGAGAGAGAGAGAGAGAGAGAGAGAGAGAGAGAGAGAGAGAGAGAGAGAGAGAGAGAGAGAGAGATAAAGATAGATGGAGAGAGAGAGAGAGATAAAGATAGATGGAGAGAGAGAGAGAGATAAAGATAGATGGAGAGAGAGAGAGAGATAAAGATAGATGGAGAGAGAGAGAGAGATAAAGATAGATGGAGAGAGAGAGAGAGATAAAGATAGATAGAGAGAGAGAGAGATAAAGATAGAGAGAGAGAGAGAGAGAGAGAGAGATAAAGATAGAGAGAGAGAGAGAGATAAAGATAGAGAGAGAGAGAGAGAGAGATAAAGATAGAGAGAGAGAGAGAGAGAGAGATATAGATAGAGATAGATGGATAGATATATATAGAGATAGATATGGATAGATATGGAGGGATGGATAGAGGGATGGATAGAGGGATGGATGGATTGAGAGATGGATGGATGGATAGAGGGATGGATGGATAGAGAGATGGATGGATGGATGGATAGATAGATATGGATGGATAGAGATAGATAGATCAGAGATTTTCAAAGTCTTAGACAGTGAGCCTCCCCTTTAGAGCAACATGTGCAGTATAAGGTTGCTTTTGTGAGGCAAGCATTGCTAGCAGGCTTGAGAGAGGCACATTACACTTCACTAAATAATGAGTCCAGTCTGCACAGGGGCTTAATGAAGAGGTTGGTTGCTGCTAGCAATGCTACCCTCACAAAAGCATCCTGCTGGCAAATAATACCTGCAACTGTTACAGAAGAGGCTGGAGGATTAGCAGATTCCGTCTGCGCCACACAACAGCACACACACTACTTGCTTCAATTTTAAGCACCCTCACCCATTCAAAGCAGAGTCCTCCCTGTGACCGCCTGTACACTAAACCGGTCACACATGCAGCTTTCACTGCACCCAGAGTAGCCTTCACTGCACCCAGAGTAGCCTTCACTGTACCCAGAGCAGCCTTCAACCCAGAGCAGCCTTCACTGCACCCGGAGCAGCCTTCAGCCCAGAGTAGCCTTCACTGTACCCAGAGCAGCCTTCAACCCAGAGCAGCCTTCACTGCACCCGAAGCAGCCTTCAACCCAGAGCAGCCTTCACTGCACCCGGAGCAGCCTTCAACCCAGAGCAGCCTTCACTGCATCCGGAGCAGCCTTCACTGCACCCAGAGTAGCCTTCAACCCAGAGTAGCCTTCACTGCACCCAGAGCAGCCTTCACTGCACCCGGAGCAGCCTTCACTGCACCCAGAGTAGCCTTCAACCCAGAGTAGCCTTCACTGCACCCAGAGTAGCCTTCAACCCAGAGTAGCCTTCACTGCACCCAGAGCAACCTTCACTGCACCCAGAGCAGCCTTCAACCCAGAGTAGCCTTCACTGCACCCAGAGCAGCTTTTACTGCACCCGGAGCTGTTTCCTCAGCATGGCCCTTATTCCTTCTCCCGTGTCTCCCCTTAAAGGGACATTATACACTCATTTTTTCTTTGCATAAATGTTTTGTAGATGATCTATTTATATAGCCCATAAAGTTTTTTTTTTAAATTAATGTATAGTTTTGCTTATTTTTAAATAACATTGCTCTGATTTTCAGACTCCTAACCAAGCCCCAAAGTTTTATGTGAATACCGTCAGCTACCTTCTCCAGCTTGCTCCTGTTTGTGTAAAGGGTCTTTTCATATGCAAAAGAAGGGGGAGGGGGGGAGTGTCTTATTTGCCACTTGCAGTGGGCTTTCCTGCTACCTTTTCAACAGAGCCAAACTGACAGCTTCTAAGTAAGTTTTTAAACAGTTTTATACTGGATTTTTATATTAGAATCTGTGCATCATATTCTTTATAGTAGTGTCTATAACATGCAGATAAATGAAAATGAGTGTATACTGTCCCTTTAAGTGCTTTGGTACCACCTTGGGGAGGGGCGTACCACAGTTTGAAAACTGGATAGATAGATAGATATATATGGATAGATAGATATGGATAGATAGATATGGATAGATAGATATGGATAGATGGATAGATAGATAGATAGATAGATAGATAGATATGGATAGAGCAGCTAGCTTATATTCCTTAGATACAGATCAGCTGTTTGAGTTACTTAAACCTCAATAAATACAAATAAGACAAATAAATAGTGCAATACTTTTAAAAAATAAAAAGCTTCTCTCTTTGATAGCTTGAAATCTTAGGTGGTGAAATGTAGCTGTGGGGAAAACAAAATGTGCACAGAAATACATTACAGACCCACAGACGCTGTGTTTACTGATAAATTTAAGTTTGATCCCTAGCACTTGTCCCTGAATATTTATCCGTGTTGGGAAGAATGAAACTAATGGCAACTGAAGGTAAAAAATAAAATGTTTACGATGCAAGGCTTCTAGCGACTGCCCAACTAATACACAGAAAATGAGCAAAAATAATCTGTTCTTTATAAAGTGGATAAAAAATGCTCACAAGCTGCTTCTGTGAGATGTACCCAAACAGCTGCCACAAAAATGTTGTGTTTTTTTTTCAAGTCACTTAAGGAAATACTGAAATGAGGAAAACATATTTATGGTATTTCCATAAATGTACATAGAAAAAACATAATTAGGTTACAATAACTTTTATAGGTTGTGTGCCTCTTTTGTAATTTAGACATACAGGGCCCGATTACAAGTGGATCTCAAAATTGCGCTTTTGCAGTTGTGATATTTGCATGAGCACACGCAATTGTTCACATGCGTCAGACACAGCTGAGATCCTAGCGCGGCAAATATTAAATACAAATATATATGAATATATACATGTATATTAATGTGTTAATATTTGTATATATACACATTAACACAACAATATATATGTATATAAGCATATACATATATATTTATAGAGAACACACAGCCCCCATAGACTGCAGTGTTAAAGCACATTTCAGTGCAGTTTTTTTTCTAACACCACACACCTGCTCAATTTAACCCCTAAAAACTTTTTAGTGCAGTTATTTTATTAAAAAATAAAATGCTACAAATTCTTGTTGTATTAAAAACTACCACACATTATTTTAGGGGCAATTGGGGGACATTTTGAAATAGAGATCTGATCTCTGGTTAAATTTTTGGAGTGCTAATTGCTACAGCGAGCTTGCAGTAGCAATAATCAGCCACTTGTATTGACTTATGTATCGCGCACCCGTAAACGGGCAAATTTGCCCATTTACAGGGGCGCGATAAATTAGCGCTCCACTTGTAATCTAGCCCACAATTTGTTATACATGCTTTTTAGTTGGGGACTTGAAGTCTTTGATTATGAATTATGCTCTCAAACTATATACATTTGAGACTGGAAATATTTCACAACTCTACGACATTTGAGGGAACCAGTTATATATGTAACAATGAATGAATGATATTGGTTTGCAATGCCTTGCAGCTTTATCATTATAGTTAAAGGGATATGAAACCCAACATTTTTCTTTCATTATTCAGATAAAGCATGCAATTTTAAACAACTTTCTTATTTACTTCTATTATTATTTTTTCTTCAATCTCTTAGTATCTTTTTTTGAAAAACATGACGTATGTTCCATTTCTGGAACTCTATATGGTAGCAGTTTTGCAAGAATGTTATCCATTGCAGAAGCACTACATGGTAGCACTATTTCTTGTTATGTAGTGCTCCAGATGCCTAAATAGGTATCTCTTTAACACAGAATATAATGTGAACAAAGCAAATTTGATTGTAGAAGTAAAATGGATTTTTTTTTTTAAATGATATGCTCTGTCTGAATCACAAAAGAAAATGTTAGGGTTTCATATCCCTTTAAGGGAGTAGCACAGTATATACTGTATATGCAACATCCCAATCAACTTGTTTAAAGAAGAGATCAGGGGGTCGATCCGATAAAAATCGTCGCCCGCAAAAGCGGCCGACGCCAATATTTACGCTGGTTTGGTATCACATATACGGCGTAACCTAGAAGTTACGCGCGTATATTTCTGCCGTCGCCCGTAGTTTTTTGGGCTATAGGCAGGTATACCAAACCAGCGCAGTTTGGTATCCAATATGCAGCGTAAGGACTTACGTGGCGAAAATGGAGAAAACTTACTCCATTTTCACCTCGCCACAAAAAGCAGCCGTAAGAAGCCTTACGCTGACTATTGGAGCCCCGTAACTCCCTAAACTGGCTGCTAAAATAAACCTAACACCTAACGCATGCGCAATGTCTATCTCCCTGTCAACCGCGATCTTCTAAAATAAACCTAACACCTAACGCATGCGCAGTCTATCTCCCTGTCAACCGCGATCTTCTAAAATAAACCTAACACCTAACGCATGCGCAATGTCTATCTACCTGTCAACCGCGATCCCCCCCCCCCGAAATCCCTAATAAAGTTATTAACCCCTAAACCGCCGCTCCCGGACCCCGCCACCATCTACATAAACTAACCCCCTACTGTGAGCCCCTAAAACCGCCGCCATCTACCTTATCTATCCCCTAATTAGAACCCCTTACACCGCTGTCATCTACCTTATCTATCCCCTAATCTGACCCCTTACACCGCCGCCACCTATATAAAAATTATTAACCCCTAATCTAATCCCCCTATACCGCCGCCAGCTATATTAATATTATTAACCCCTAATGTAAGCCCCTTACACCGCCGCCATCTCTATTAAAATGATTAACCCCTAATTTAATCTACCTACCCCGCCGCCAGCTATATTATCTATATTAACCCTAAGTATATTATAGTTAATATAAGTATTACATTATATATATTAACTATATTAACCCTAATTATATTAGGGTTAATATAGTTAATATAGTTACTATAGTATTTATATTAACTATATTAACTCTATCTAACCCTAACACCCCTAACTAAATTTATATTAAATTAATCTAATTCATTTATAAACTAAAATATTCCTATTTAAATCTAAATACTTACCTATAAAATAAACCCTAAGATAGCTACAATATAATTAATAATTACATTGTAGCTATGTTAGGGTTAATATTTATTTTACAGGTAAATTGTTAATTATTTTAACTAGGTATAATAGCTATTAAATAGTTATTAACTATTTAATATCTACCTAGTTAAAATAATTACCCAATTACCTGTAAAATAAATCCTAACCTAAGTTACAAATACACCTACACTATCAATAAATTAAATAAACTACAAACATCTATCTAAAAATACAATTAAATTAACTAAACTAAATTACAAAAAAAAAAACCACTAAATTAAAAAAAATAAAAAAAAGATTACAAGATTTTTAAGCTAATTACACCTATTCTAAGCCCCCTAATAAAATAATAAACCCCCAAAATAAAAAAAATTCCCTGCCCTATTTTAAATTAAAAAAAGTTCAAAGCTCTTTACCTTACCAGCCCTTAAAAGGGCCTTTTGTGGGGCATGCCCCAAAGAATTCAGCTCTTTTGCATACAAATACAATACCCCCCCATTACAACCCACCACCCACATACCCCTATTCTAAAACCACCCAAACCCCCCTTAAAAAAGCCTAACACTACCCCCCTGAAGATCTCCCTACCTTGTCTTCACCACACCGGGCCGAACTCCTGATCCGATCCGGGCGATGTCTTCCTCCAAGCGGCAAAGAAGAATTCTTCCTCTGGCGATGTCTTCCTCCAAGCGGCAAAGAAGAATTCTTCCTCCGGCGATGTCTTCCTCCAAGCGGCAAAGAAGAATTCTTCCTCCGGCGATGTCTTCCTCCAAGCGGCAAAGAAGAATTCTTCCTCCGGCGACGTCTTCCTCCAAGCGGCAGCAAAGTCTTCATTCTTCCGGCGGCATCTTCAATCTTCTTTCTTCGCTCCGCCGCCGCGGAGCATCCATCCCGGCCGACGACTGAACGACGAATGAGGTACCTTTAAATGACGTCATCCAAGATGGCGTCCGCCGAATTCCGATTGGCTGATAGGATTCTATCAGCCAATCGGAATTAAGTTAGAAAAATCGGATTGGCTGATTGAATCAGCCAATCAGATTCAAGTTCAATCCGATTGGCTGATCCAATCAGCCAATCAGATTGAGCTCGCATTCTATTGGCTGTTCCGATCAGCCAATAGAATGCGAGCTCAATCTGATTGGCCAATAGAATGCGAGCTCAATCTGATTGGATCAGCCAATCGGATTGAACTTGAATCTGATTGGCTGATTCAATCAGCCAATCCGATTTTTCTAACTTAATTCCGATTGGCTGATAGAATCCTATCAGCCAATCGGAATTCGGCGGACGCCATCTTGGATGACGTCATTTAAAGGTACCTCATTCGTCGTTCAGTCGTTGGCCGGGATGGATGCTCCGCGGCGGCGGAGCGAAGAAAGAAGATTGAAGATGCCGCCGGAAGAATGAAGACTTTGCTGCCGCTTGGAGGAAGACGTCGCCGGAGGAAGAATTCTTCTTTGCCGCTTGGAGGAAGACATCGCCGGAGGAAGAATTCTTCTTTGCCGCTTGGAGGAAGACATCGCCGGAGGAAGAATTCTTCTTTGCCGCTTGGAGGAAGACATCGCCCGGATCGGATCAGGAGTTCGGCCCGGTGTGGTGAAGACAAGGTAGGGAGATCTTCAGGGGGGTAGTGTTAGGCTTTTTTAAGGGGGGTTTGGGTGGTTTTAGAATAGGGGTATGTGGATGGTGGGTTGTAATGGGGGGGGGTATTGTATTTGTATGCAAAAGAGCTGAATTCTTTGGGGCATGCCCCACAAAAGGTCCTTTTAAGGGCTGGTAAGGTAAAGAGCTTTGAACTTTTTTTAATTTAGAATAGGGCAGGGATTTTTTTTATTTTGGGGGTTTATTATTTTATTAGGGGGCTTAGAATAGGTGTAATTAGCTTAAAAATCTTGTAATCTTTTTTTTTTTTTTTTTTAATTTAGTGTTTGTTTTTTTTTGTAATTTAGTTTAGTTAATTTAATTGTATTTTTAGATAGATGTTTGTAGTTTATTTAATTTATTGATAGTGTAGGTGTATTTGTAACTTAGGTTAGGATTTATTTTACAGGTAATTGGGTAATTATTTTAACTAGGTAGATATTAAATAGTTAATAACTATTTAATAGCTATTATACCTAGTTAAAATAATTAACAATTTACCTGTAAAATAAATATTAACCCTAACATAGCTACAATGTAATTATTAATTATATTGTAGCTATCTTAGGGTTTATTTTATAGGTAAGTATTTAGATTTAAATAGGAATATTTTAGTTTATAAATGAATTAGATTAATTTAATATAAATTTAGTTAGGGGTGTTAGGGTTAGATAGAGTTAATATAGTTAATATAAATACTATAGTAACTATATTAACTATATTAACTCTAATATAATTAGGGTTAATATAGTTAATATATATAATGTAATACCTATACTAACTATAATATACTTAGGGTTAATATAGATAATATAGCTGGCGGCGGGGTAGGTAGATTAAATTAGGGGTTAATCATTTTAATAGAGATGGCGGCGGTGTTAGGGGCTTACATTAGGGGTTAATAATTTTAATATAGATGGCGGCGGTGTTAGGGGCTCACTTTAGGGGGTTATAGATATAATATAGCTGGCGGCGGGGTACGGGAGCGACGGTTTAGGGGTTAATAACTTTATTAGGTTGTGGCGGGGTACGGGAGCGGCGGTTTAGGGGTTAATAGCTTTTTTATTGTTAGGATAGTGAGGGGGGATAGCGGATAGAGGGTTAGACGTGTCGGGCTATGTTAGGGAGGCGTGTTAGACGTGTCGGGCTATGTTTAGGAGGCGTGTTAGACAGTGCGGGTGATTTAGACTTTAGTCAGGTTTTATAGGCGCCGGCAGTTTCTAACGTGGCGCAAGTCACTGGCGACTCCAAAAATCTGTACTTGAGACTTGCGCCACTTTAGCAAGTGACGGCGCCGCATATTGGATGGCTCGAGTTGCGAGCTGAAACTGCGGGCGACGTGGGTTCCCTCGCTTGCGCCGCAAACTGCGATCTATATCGGATCGCGCCCTAGGTGGAAAAAAGTCACATGATAGGAGTTAGAAGAGGTCAAGGTAAATTTAAAACAGGGGCTTCAGGTCAAGCAAGTTTCAGTTGCCCCAAAATTCTGATATTTATAAAATAAAACTAACGTTGATATTACTTATATTAAATGACTTGTCATTTTAATTGCATTATCTTTATTTTAATTAGTTATAAATGATTTGCTTATTTACAATCAACTTTTGGATAGTCATTTGAAACCAACAAAGCAGAAAAGCTTTAAGAACATCTGTGTTCTATCTCAAGTTAATATTAGGTTTGTTATTTAGAGTTAATAATATTAATAATAATTATTGTTGTTATTATTGTTATTACATTGAAGGGACAGTCTAGGCCAAAATAAACTTTCGGGGTTCAGATAGAGCATGTAATTTTAAACAATTTTCCAATTTACTTTTATCACCAATTTTGCTTTGTTCTCTTGGTATTCTTAGTTGAAAGCTTAACCTAGGAGGTTCATATGCTAATTTCTTAGACCTTGAAGCCCACCTCTTTCAGATTGCATTTTAACAGTTTTTCACCACTAGAGGGTGTTAGTTCACATATTTCATATAGATAACACTGCGCTCGTGCACGTGAAGTTATCTGGGAGCAGGCACTGATTGGCTAGACTGCAAGTCTGTCAAAAGAACTGAAAAAAGGGGCAGTTTGCAGAGGCTTAGATACAAGATAATCACAGAGGTTAAAAGTATATTATTATAACTGTGTTGGTTATGTAAAACTGGGAAATGGGTAATAAAGGGATTATCTATCTTTTAAAACAATATCAATTCTGGTGTAGACTGTCCCTTTAATAATAATAATTGAATTGTATATTATTATTGCATTAAACTATTATTGTATTTTTGTTTAATAAAAACATTTAATTGTTGAAATGTATTTTAATTTTCAATTGGTTGTCATTGAGGGTCTGATAATTAAAATCTCGCCACCATGGAGAGAAATCAATTAAAATCTCCTCCTTCACATACAAACCCTGCATAGTGAGATAAAAATCTTTCCAACGAAAATTTGTGTTTCTAACATTTTTTTAGAGACCTCTCTGTACTGACGAGTGGCTTTTGAATATCAGGCCCTTAGTAAGTTGACCTAATGACATTAGACACCTATTTGGTAAATATTATCACACATGAAGGCAGTTGTAGTTAATTATGAATAATAAATATAACAAATAGGTAGATGAAATTAATTTAGCCTGTAATAACTCTTTACCTTAAAGTCAGCTGTATTCAGTGCTTTCAGATTGTCATGCAGTGCTTTGTGGGTATCTGTTTTTGTACTAGCAGGTTAGCTGATTGTGTGACAAAGCCAACTTGAATGAACGTGGGTTTTGTGAATTGGTTGTAAAAGATAATTACACAACTGACTTGCCTTTAGAGAATAGCAAGTCAGTTGTGTAATTATCCATGCAGTATTTTGTGGACAAACCCCTTATCCTCCTCATGTCTAATATCTGGCCTTGTATACTATTTGTTACTATGTATTTACTAATTTATGCATTTAAAGGGACAGTATACATCAGAATTGTTATTGTTTAAAAAGTTATATAATCGATTTTTTAGCCATTCCCCAGTTTTGCATAATCAACACAGTTATATTAATACACTTTTTACCTCTGTGATTACCTTGTACCTAAGCCTCTGCAGACTGCCTCTTTATTTCAGTTCTTTTGACAGACTTGCATTTTAGCCAATCAGTGCTGACTCCTAGGTAACTCCACTTGCATGAGCACAATGTTATCTACCTGTATATGGCACACATGAACTAAAACCCTCTATTTGTGAAAAAAATGTCAAAATGCATTCAGAGGCGGCCTTCAAGGGCTAAGAAATTTGCATGTGAGCCTACTAGGTTTAGCTTTCAACTAAGAATACCAAGAGAACAAAGCAAAATTGATGATAAAAGTAAATTGTAAAATGACATGCCCTATCTGTATCATGTTATTTTTTACTAGAATGTCCCTTTAAGCTCTTGCAAAACTAATCAGTATTAATTAACTTATACAGGGAAATAGTCCTGCACAACTCTCATAGAAAGTACATTTGCAATATTCTGTATGTTATCTACCCTGTGTGTCATGATATGGCAATCCTGTGTTTAATACTTGGTTTCTTTTTGCTCTTTCCTTAGACTCTGAACATCGGCCTTTCTGTGGAGTTGTAAATCTTCTTGTTTACTTATCAACATCAAAGGTAAAGATAAATATGTAGCTGGATTAAAAAAAAATGCAAAATTGCTTACAAGAACAGATCTTGAGAAATTATTTTTTATGTTACAGAGTTTAATTTAGAAGCACAAGTAATACTGTTTCACCTCTGCTAAAATGGACATTAAAGATATTAATGTTGCATCTAAAATAAGACATTTGCTTCTAATTAAATTCCAGGCATTCTGGTATTTGTGGATACTTTGAATAATGAAAAAGATGAGCCATCCTGATGAGTAAACTTTAACTCCATATTTTTCAAACTTTTGTGTCACTGTTATTAGACCAGTTTTGGCCCAATTTATTTCTCAAGGACCATAATGAGATGAGAAAACACATTTAAATGGCACAGAAACACATAAGAACATTTTTTGTTACCTTTTTTTGCTCTTTTAAAGGGACAGTCAACACCAAAATTGTTAGTGTCATGTGATCAGGGGGCTATCAGAATAGGCTTAGATACAAGGTAATCACAGAGGTAAAAAGTGTATTAATATAACCATGTTGGCTGTGCAAGACTGGGGAATGGGTAATAAAGGGATTATCTATCTTTTTAAACAATAACATCTTTTGAGTTGACTGTCCCTTTAATCCCTATTATGTTAACGGAAGCACATAGTCATCCTCCACACAATGCCCAGAGTGGAAGAGATGCCTACGTGGAGAGCCGCTTGGAGCAGATTGTGTCCCCTCCTCAGTCTTCAGAGGTTTATGAGGTGGCAGGGGAATCCCAGAAGTGTCAGGCTGTTTCAACACAAACTTTGATAGGGGTTGAGTATAAACCTCATGTTCTCAGCTCCCTTAAAGTGATAGTAAATCTAAAGTAATCACAAAGCAGTTTATAAATATGAACGCTCTTTTGTTTTTTTAAGGAATTTCCGAAACAACTATTTAAAAAAAAAAAAAAAAATGAAGTTATGCCTGCACTTCATTATGCTTTATGCACCCTGTAAGAACATTTTCTCCCTGGCTCTTATTCAGTAGCCGGCATGGCCAATGAGAATCTGTGACAAATGGCTCATTATAAATAATGGATGTGCATTCCTTAGCCTCGGGGAAGTCACAGGAAAGTATTGCATTTGAGTGTCTGCAGATACCAGGTGCCCACATAATATCCAGTATAGAGTGTACCACCCGCTGTCACTGCATTACATAGAGCAATGAAGAAAGGGATGGAGGGAACAGCTGAAACTGTGCTAAATATATAATTATATAATATTATATATAATATTTTAAACTTTACAAAAAATCAGTGTTTTAGTTTCAAAGGCACATAGTTTACATTGACAAACTTTGTAAATTGTTTGTTTACCATCACTTTAAAGGGCCACTGTAAGTAAATATTTTCTATGCCTGTTACTAACTAACTACCCCAAATACGCTTTTTATCAATAGCATTTCATTAACATATCTCTACCGTATATCAGAAATCTTGTCTGCAAATTTAATTGTTTTCCAAACCCACTCCGTGGGTATCCTTTGCTCTGTACCAATCCGCTTACAATACCTAGGTTTCAAAATGGCGCTTTAAACACAAAGTTATTGGTTTAAGTATTTTGAACACGCAGTAACTTTTAGAACGTTATGAAACTTCGTTTTGGAGAAAATATAGGTCAGTAGGTTTTAATTAATGTTTATTAACTTTAATATGTTAGTTGTTTAGCTTAAAAATTATAACAGAAAGTAATCCTTTAAGGCTCAAAAACCCCAAAGACCCAAAGTTTAAAAGGCAATTATCTGCATTAAAAAAACAAACGAAACAAAAAACACACACTTTTTACAGGGTGGGGGACTCTAGGGGAATATAATAAAAAAAGGTCTAGAGACACCCATTGTTTGAAAGCCCAGAAGGTCCTCTGTCAAATGAGTGCACTGTATAGGGTTGTATAGCCAGGTGATCAAAATGCATTTGTTTGAGTGGGGACTCACGGAAACTCATATCTACAGATCAAAGTTAAATCACTATACCCAAAGTTGTTAGTTTTTTTTTTTATAGGCAGATAACCCTTTCTTTAAAATGTAGGTACCATTGAGGACATTATAGTGGAGAATTACTGAGGTGACTGTGTTTCCCTAGCTGGAAGTTAAGTTGACTATGTGTAAAGGTGTACACGAGAGCCTTTACCTTAGCATCAAAAGTGCAAGAGGCCTCCAAAAGCCCTTGTCTAGATAAGGATAAACCACCCTTTCTGCACGATGCAGCATAAATGTTTGTTTAACTTTTTTCTACCAATTTATTTGATCCATTGTACTGCAACAAAAAGTAATTGTTTTCCTTTTAATTAAAACTATAGTATGTAAGGGAGCAATGGAATACTCAGTCTCTCTTGTTACTTAGGTCCCAGCAGAGTGTGAGTGCAAAATACAAAATGTGCTGCACAAAGTGTGATGCAAATAATGCAAGTATTTTTACGGACTCTACAAATAGCTCAGTCTCAGAAGTTTGACATTTAGTTGCGACACTACTTCACTCGGTGCCAAAATGTTGTGCAAGTAAAGTAGAACAAAGTACCTTTGTGTCTCTATACGGGGGTCTGTGCAGTGTTTGTTACCGTATTTTCCGCTGATAGTAGCTTCAGTGCTAACCGGAGTTCCTGTGTACAGATTCCTCCCCGAATGACGTCAATGATACACGGAAGGTGAGTGGATAACGAGAACTTCTCCCGGCTGTGCCGTATTACTCACTGTGTCCTCCGCTGGATGTGGCCGTGCAACTGGCCCGATATCCAAATGCTGGTTGCTCATCAGGATGACATCAGTAAGACACAACAGGTGAGCAAGGAGCGAGGTCGTGAATCGTCTCCCAGCTGAAGAGTCCAAGGAAAACACTCTGCGGGAAACAGAGCTGGGTGCTCGTAGGTGAGTTCCAATCCTCAGGGCAGGTCGGCCATAGACAGAATGAGGGAAAACGAGGATACTCAGGAACTTGTAACCAAAGTGGTTTATTCAAACGAACAGGTGAAACACTAAACAGTGTACAAGGTAGGCAGGATCTGACGTGTTTCGCGCATGCTCACATGCGCTTCATCAGAGATAAAACTATAGGACCACAAAAGCTTTGTGCTTATGTGTGGAGTATAGAAAAACAACTCAAACACAATTGTTTATTAAAATTTAAAAAAAAATATTTTAAAAAAATGATGGGCGCCAATATATCGCACACCGTAAATGGCACAATTGCCCGTTTACGTGTGCTCGATAAATAGCCAGCCATTATAAGTGGCTGGTTATTGCTACTGCAAGCTTGTGCTAGCAATTGGCGCTCACAAAAATTAACCAAAGGTTAGACCTCTGATTAATTTTTAAAATGTTCCCCAATTGCCCCCAAAATAAAATGTCAGGTCCCTTTTATAAAATAAAAAAAAATTAGCATTTTTTTAAAAAAAAAATTTAAACCGCACTAAGCAGTTTTTAGGGCTTAACGTGTGGGATGTTAAAAAAAAAAAAAAAACGCACTGAAAAGTGCCTTTACATTGCGGTCTATGGGGAACTGTGTGTTCTCTATTAATATATATGTATATGCTTATATACATATATATTTATATGTGTATATTCATATATTTTATATATATTTAAATTTGCTGCCCATCGCTACACGACTTACTCACTTTGTTGCGCTAGGTTCTCATGCCATGTCTCACATTGCACCTAAATTGTAATACCAGCGTACATTTGCGAGCGCTGGTATTACTAAGTGGATAGCAAATATTGCTTTTGCAAAAGCGATTTTTTTGTGCTCCACTTGTAATCTAGCGCTATGCATTTTTTCACACTTAAGATTGTATAATTCTCACATCATGATATAAACATAAAAGTATGGTATTCTGGGTCTGCTGAAAATACAAAATATTATTTCTCGTAGTAAAATGACTTGCAGTAGTGAATCTAAATCTCAAACCCAGCTCAGCAAATGGTTGCGAAATGACTCAGCAACGAAGGGCTTAATTTGTTCCCAATGGTTTGTTATACAAGCTGCAGATTATTATCTATATTAGATATAAGCTCCAGTTGAAATTGCTGGCTTTGCTCATTGAAATTACTGGTATAATATATATTTCAGTACCTACGTTTTTACCTTTGGGTTTAGACAGAAAGAGAAAAGATAAGTAGGTCTTCTTTTTCCTATAGGCTCAGCCCATTTGAAAGAACATATTCTGAAGAACAATGGGGGGGATGAGTAAATCCAGCTGTTGTAAATACAAAGTTAAACCTAAAGGAGCACTGTCCAAAAGATTTAATACCATGCAACTGTTATAGCAAGTCATTGTAAATACATTAGGCAAAACAAATTTATGAATCTCTTTAAGGATAATGTGATGAGAGCAGGATGTGTAGTCACTAGTATGTGGGCGGGGCTTAGGTCCGGTATCTGTGTCGCAGTTAGTTTAGTACAATCAACCTGACTAGATGTGTATTGTTATGCTCTGCAATAAAATAGAGTTGTACCATCATTGCTGTGTCCTGCATATGTCCTGCATCTCATGACATGGTGTCAGAAGTTCTGGACTGCGCTTCTGTTCTTGATCGATTGCAATGTCAAAGTTTACCCCACCTGAGCCTTTTGACTTCTCTCAGCCTGCAGCTTGGCCCACATGGCGTTAGCGGTTTCAGCGCTTCAGGATTGCTTCCAAACTGAACAAGGAGAGTGGTGAAGTACAAGTTAATTCTCTTTTATACTCTATGGGGAAAGATGTGGAGCCAGTGTTCAATGCTTTTATTTTCCAAGAAGGGGAAGAATTTAACTTTGATATAGTTATGGATAAACTCAGTGCCCACTTTGTGCCCAAAAGAAATGTGATTCATGAGAGAGCTTGTTTTCACAAACGTAATCAGCGTGTGGGAGAATCTGTGGAGTCATTTGTGCGCAGCCTGTATGAATTAGCTGAATTCTGTGAGTTTGGTGTTGCTAAAGAAGAGCAAATCAGAGACAGAATAGTTATTGGAATTGCAGATGCTGAAGTCTCCCTGAAGCTGCAGTTAGAGCCTGATTTAACGTTAGACGGGGCTATTAGGATGGCCCACCAGAGTGAACTGGTGAAAAAGCAAAGTGCTGATCTGAGGTCTGAGAGTATTGTGGATGAACTGCAGCAGTCTAGGAAAACTGCTAGTGAAAGGCACAGAGTGAGCGGTAGATCTAAAGTACTGGAAAGGCCTAGAAGTGGATGGGCGCAACATGGCCGATGCACACGGTGCTACCGGGCTCATGATCAGAGTGCTATATGCCCGGCCAGAGATAGAAGATGCAGGAAATGCAACAGAATAATCCTATGGTCACTGTGGACTAGGGTAGTCTACCCCGATGTCCAAGTCAGGATGTAATTTATTTGTTCATGTTTTCTAATCTATCTGTTTTTATAATGTTCAAAAACAAAAATGTTGTTGTATACCCTGTTGGTGTACCTTGTTATTTATTACATGCAAATGTATGCTTTGCCTTTGAAAAGGGGAAGATGTGATGAGAGCAGGATGTGATGTCACTAGTATGTGGGCGGGGCTTAGGTCCGGTATCTGTGTCGCAGTTAGTTTAGTACAATCAACCTGACTAGATGTGTATTGTTATGCTCTGCAATAAAATAGAGTTGTACCATCATTGCTGTGTCCTGCATATGTCCTGCATCTCATGACAGATAAAATTGGCTCAACCTGCTTTAATGACTGTGGCCAGTAAGGGAAGTCAATAATTGGTACCATACATGAGTAGTATCAGGCCTGCAGAGAGATTCCACCTATCACCCTGATTGCCTGGCCAGTAGACTTCTTTTCCTGGTGGGTGTCAGGTGAAACGATGGGTAGGAAATCCCACAGCCAGGAATAACGCAATGACCCAGTTAAGGAGATGGAACAATAACAAACAGTCTTTAAAAGGCCAAAGGATAAGCCAAACTCATGGTGAGATAACAAGACAGACAGGTAATACACAGGGTCAGCAACAGGAAAGCAAAATATTGTGGTAGCAAAGGATAAGCAGATCAAGTTGAAAGTCCAAGCCGGGTCTGCAACAATATCAGTAAGCAGAAGTACCAGGGGGAAATCTGAGAGCTGGTGAAGAGACAAGCCAAAGGTCAGCAACAAGTAATACAATAAATATTAGTAAAGGTAGCACAAAGCAAAAGGAATCAAAGGGCTTATTTGCATTTAGACTATTTTCTATATTTATTATTTCTACTTTAAGCTTATATCCTTTAGAAATGTAGCATTTGTAGCTTTAAAGTAAAAATTATATATATTTCTTTTTTACTTGATGCACAACATACATATTTTTAGGTTTCTTTGAATACTCTAGAAACTTCTAAACCCAGTAGTAAATGCTTTAAAATAGAATAAATGTATTCTTTAGTAGAGGTACATTAATAATAATGTAGACGTGGTGCTTAAGATCATAAACATTCTAATAATAGTGGGAAAATAAAATGTACTACTACATGTGCTATAGAATTATGGTGGATAATTGGATGCAATGAACAAAGTATGATTACTTATAATAATTTTGAATTGCACAGATGTCTTTATTTGTATGAAATGTAGGTCAGACCCTCAACAACAAAAATAATCCAGTCATACAAGCATGTATTTTCTATCAAATATAGATATTTTTATTTACAGCACAATTTTTTATTTAACTTAAATTAAACAATAAAACAAATATCTAAATGTTAAAGCATTTTTTAATTTATACAATGAGCACAAAAGAAAGAATCACTGCAAACCACGGTAGTCTTGCTTTTAGTTGGAAAAGGGTTTATTTTATCTACTTAGACATGAGCAGACAAACACCTAACATGTTTCGCATGGGCACTCCCACGCTTCATCAGAGGTTTTTTAATTTATAGGTTTGTGTTCAAAATACATACATATACATATTTTCTTTGGTTTAATGATAACCATTTTGTTAGGAGGCCATTTTGGTATTTATTTCCAAAGGCATTCCCAATACCTACTTGACTGGCTGTATGATCTCATCAAAGGCTACACCCACAGTATTATATACAGTGATTGATCATCCCACTTTGAGGTTTTTTATTTCCGACATCCCCACTGCCAATACAATAAAATATTTATTGAGTTTCTTAAAAAATAGGCAATAAGGCATCAAAATGATAATGGTAGTCACTCCATTTGGATTGTCTTAATGTGTGTCATGCTGATCTCAGCTCTTTGTCAATGGTCTAGTCACACCTCTAAGCAAAAAGGCTTCAGCATATGGGTTACACGTTGACCTTTTCCATTGGTAATGTCATATCATGCTGACACATAGCCTGAAAAAGCTACTTCTGCTAAAACGTTATGATTTTTTTTTTCTAGAGACCAGGAATATTCTTCTTCAGCACAGAAGAATAGATCATTAAGAATGATTAAATATTTACAGTATCATAATCCATGATAGTGTTGATCTATATTTATGAAAACAAACAAAAAATCTATATTGAGAGACCTTTGACTGCAAATTAGCAAATTACCCATATTAGTTAATGAGAGTAAGTATATAATCAATGCAAGTTTGTATGCCCAATAGTAAAAATAATAATATTTTTCACTTGTATTGTTCTATTTATTGCAAGATCACCTAGCCCTTAGCGGCAGATTTCTCATTGTTCGGATGGACAAGGTTCATATGTTCAGCACTTAACAGCCTATGGGGTTCATTTATGTCTGCTTGTGCAATGCTGTGCTTCTGCACGCATGCAACCAATCACATAAGAGAGAGGTTTGTCAAGGTTTTGCCTCTTGATAAATCTCCCTCTATATAACTGGATATATCTCCCTCTATATAACTGGATATATCACTGGCTTTGCTTGCATAACACCTTTGGTATCATTGTATTATACAGGGAGTGCAGAATTATTAGGCAAATTAGTATTTTGACCACATCATCCTCTTTATGCATGTTGTCTTACTCCAAGCTGTATAGGCTCGAAAGCCTACTACCAATTAAGCATATTAGGTGATGTGCATCTCTGTAATGAGAAGGGGTGTGGTCTAATGACATCAACACCCTATATCAGGTGTGCATAATTATTAGGCAACTTCCTTTCCTTTGGCAAAATGGGTCAAAAGAAGGACTTGACAGGCTCAGAAAAGTAAAAAATAGTGAGATATCTTGCAGAGGGATGCAGCACTCTTAAAATTGCAAAGCTTCTGAAGTGTGATCATCGAACAATCAAGCTTTTCATTCAAAATAGTCAACAGGGTCGCAAGAAGCGTGTGGAAAAACCAAGACGCAAAATAACTGCCCATGAACTGAGAAAAGTCAAGCGTGCAGCTGCCAAGATGCCACTTGCCACCAGTTTGGCCATATTTCAGAGCTGCAACATCACTGGAGTGCCCAAAAGCACAAGGTGTGCAATACTCAGAGACATGGCCAAGGTGAGAAAGGCTGAAAGATGACCACCACTGAACAAGACATACAAGCTGAAACGTCAAGACTGGGCCAAGAAATATCTCAAGACTGATTTTTCTAAGGTTTTATGGACTGATGAAATGAGAGTGAGTCTTGATGGGCCAGATGGATGGGCCCATGGATGGATTGGTAAAGGGCAGAGAGCTCTAGTCCGACTCAGACGCCAGCAAAGTGGAGGTGGAGTACTGGTTTGGGCTGGTATCATCAAAGATGAGCTTGTGGGGCCTTTTCGGGTTGAGGATGGAGTCAAGCTCAACTCCCAGTCCTACTGCCAGTTTCTGGAAGACACCTTCTTCAAGCAGTGGTACAGGAAGAAGTCTGCATCCTTCAAGAAAAACATGATTTTCATGCAGGACAATGCTCCATCACACGCGTCCAAGTACTCCACAGCGTGGCTGGCAAGAAAGGGTATAAAAGAATAAAATCTAATGACATGGCCTCCTTGTTCACCTGATCTGAACCCCTTTGAGAACCTGTGGTCCATCATCAAATGTGAGATTTACAAGGAGGGAAAACAGTACACCTCTCTGAACAGTGTCTGGGAGGCTGTGGTTGCTGCTGCACGCAATGTTGATGGTGAACAGATCAAAACACTGACAGAATCCATGGATGGCAGGCTTTTGAGTGTCCTTGCAAAGAAAGGTGGCTATATTGGTCACTGATTTGTTTTTGTTTTGTTTTTGAATGTCAGAAATGTATATTTGTGAATGTTGAGATGTTATATTGGTTTCACTGGTAAAAATAAATAATTGAAATGGGTATATATTTGTTTTTTGTTAAGTTGCCTAATAATTATGCACAGTAATAGTCACCTGCAGACACAGATATCCCCCTAAAATAGCTATAACTAAAAACAAACTAAAAACTACTTCCAAAACTATTCAGCTTTGATATTAATGAGTTTTTTGGGTTCATTGAGAACATGGTTGTTGTTCAATAATAAAATTAATTCTCAAAAATACAACTTGCCTAATAATTCTGCACTCCCTGTATAAATATTTTAAGGGAATGGACTACTTGACCACATTCAAATGTGAAGTTTCAGAAGTATTGCATACCTCCCAACATTTCAAAATTCAAAAGAAGGACACCCCCCCCCCCCCCCGCGGCAAAAAAATTGAAATGTGGTTGGCAGGGCTTAAAAAAATAAGAAGACCAAAGTAATATAAATAAAATTCAAAATAAAGTCATACATTTTAATACACAGGCAGCAAATCAAAGCTCAAACCACTGGTATGGCTATGTGAGCTATGTATTTAATAAACCTTTGCAAAGACAATTGCTAAATATTTTTATCTTAATTGGATATTTAATAATAAATTCTTTACAACTGCTCTCTGCATTCCCCATTTATATTACACATGCAGATACACACACACTACATAGCATACACTTATACATGCAGATACACACACACTACATAGCATACATTTACACATGCAGATACACACACACTACATAGCATACACTTATACAGGCAGATACACACACACACACACACACACACATTACATAGCATACACTTATACATGCAGCATACACTTATACATGCAGATACACAGACACTACATAGTATACACTTATACATGCAGACACACACACACACTACATAGCATACACTTATACATGCAGATACACACTTATACATGCAGATACACATACACACACTACATAGCTTACATTTAAACATGCAGACATACACACACACTACATAGCATAAACTTATACATACAGATACACACACACACACACACAGTTATGGATACAGATAGACACACACACTATGAGTATATATGGGTATCTGTAATTCATTGTGAGGGGTCCTGGGGTTGGCAAGCACATTAGCTGGCAGTCTGCGGCTGCCACTGTTCATTACCCTGGTATTATAAAACTGAAGGCATGCTAGTATTATCACCAGGGGTTAGACATCATCACTACCAGAGGTAGGTTTTAGAGGTCACCATTACCCGTGGTCAGAGTGTATTCAGCCTTCTTAGTCCTGCTTAATCCACACACCATTAATTTTCTACAGGGAATCTAACAGCTATCTAACCCTGTCAGAGCAAAGCCAGCTGCTTCTGAGTATGGGCCCAACATAATAAAAAAAAAAAATTAAATTTTTTTTTTTTTTTAAATGCCTGGGGCAAATCGGGACAGATGGCTAGCAACACGGGACAGGGGGACAGACCCCGAAAATCGGGACAGTTGGGGGGTATGGTATTGTGTTAATAATCTACCCCTTATCTACTGTAACTCCCTTGTTCAAATTGTGTTAAACTAATGAAATAAGTATCAGGAGTCATAAACATGTGGCTTTGTTATTATCATTAATTTTAGAGCACCAACAGATTCCACAGCACTATTAAGTGTGTTATACAATGTTATACAAGCAACCTGTAGATGGTGGCTGCAGCAGATAGGAACCATTGTGCTGTCACTTACTAGTACTTGCACACACACACCTTTTGGGTGCCTCCTACCTAAACATAGATGCACTCTCAGATTATTATTTTTTTTTAACAGTGCTTCCAGCTATAAAACTTAGTTTCATTTGTACTTTGATGTCCTTACAAATCCAAATATATATTTGAAAGTTACATTAATGTATGTTACATTCAGTATCCCAAAATACTATGGAAATATTTAAATAAGCATTTGTTCTGTAATTCAATAGTCAAAAAAGGAAACAATTTGCCCATCCCTTCTTTAATTACTAAATATTACCAGTATTTTAATTACAGCTTCCTTGACACATAAGGTCCCATTTAACAAGCTCCGTATGGAGCTTGTGGGCCTGTGTTTCTGGCGAGTCTTCAGACTCGACAGAAACAGCAGTTATGAAGCAGCAGTCTAAAGACTGCTGCTCCATAACCCTGTCCGCCTGCTCTGAGCAGGCGGACAAACATCGCCGCAATTCAAAGCGATCAAGTACGATCGGGTTGATTGACAGCTCCCTGCTGGCGGTCGATTGGCCGCGAGTCAGCAGGGGGTGGCGTTGCACCAGCAGCTCTTGTGAGCTGCTGGTGCAGTGTTAAATGCGGAGAGTGTTTGGCCCTCCGCATTTAGCGAGGTCTTGCGGACCTGATCCGCACTGTCGCATCAGGTCCGCAAGACCTTTAATAAATAGGGGCCTCACTATCTGTGTTAAGACCATATCTATTACATGATTGCTTTGTTTTTTTCTCCATTAATTACTATGGCCTAGTTTATAAGCTTATATGTGCCTCAAATGCATTTTACCCTAAGCTAAATGTTTAGCCAAAGCATGTTTAATACATAAATCGCACACCTCACTGGGACACAGTAGTAGCATGTGCATTGTACTCATATTACAAGTCATCAACAGTCTGTTTCACTGTTGTAATAAAAAACACTATGCAGAGGGTTATACTCAACAGAAACCATTGCAATTGGTATTATTCTTAATTTTAAAAGGATTTTACCTTTATTTTTTATTTTTTTTAACTTCATGTGTGCAGGATCAATTTCTTCCAGTCATAGCCCCACAAGGGGGCTGTGGTCTCTACAGGAAGAAAAAAGGAAAAAGTGGTTTCTAGGAGACACCCACACTAGCTCCAGTCAGTTTCTTGCCCATGCTCAGTAGAGGACTTTTGCAGAAAAATCATGTGAAAGTAGAACTTAAGTTTTCTTTTATGGTAGGTCCCTTATTACACTAAAGGAATTTCCACTTGTTTGCAAGAAAATAAGTACTTTATTTGCTGTTTTCTGTGTTTTAACATTTTTTTTTTAACTAAAGTAGCACTGTTTCATATCCCTTTTAGGTGTTGCAATTGCATGCAATATGCAATCCTACTTTGGCATTTAGTGC
>NC_069500.1:1174736198-1174893698 GCF_027579735.1 Bombina bombina
AACACAGCTATAGCTGAGGGACATTAGTGACATTGCAGTGCACACTAACAGCACTGAGGTGTACATTGGCTGTGTGGCTGGTCTAGATGAGTGGAATAGGGACTGACTCTAGCACACAACCACTGTTGCATTGTGCATTCCAGCTGTACAACTGCTCTACCTTAGTGTCAAGAAAGGTGAATTATGGCATGATGGGAAACTTTTTTGTACTTGAAGTCAGCAAGTGACTGCTGGAAATGGGTCTGTTTGTCTGTGTGAGTGGGTCTGTCTGTCTGTGTGAGTGGGTCTGTCTGTGTGAGTGGGTCTGTCTGCCTGTGTGTGTGTGTGGGTCTGTCTGCCTGTGTGTGTGGGAATGTCTGCCTGTGTGTGTGGGAATGTCTGCCTGTGTGTGTGGGTCTGTCTGCCTGTGTTAGTGGGTCTGTCTGCCTGTGTGAGTGGGTCTGTCTGCCTGTCTGTGTGTGTGGGTCTGTCTGTGTGTGTATAGGTCTGTGTGTGTGGGTCTGTCTGTGTGGGTCTGTCTGTGTGTGAGAGTGGGTCTGTCTGTGTGAGTGGGTCTGTCTGTCTGTGTGAGTGGGTCTGTCTGGCTGTGTGTGTGTGTGTGGGGGGTCTGTCTGCCTGTGTGTGTGGGTCTGTCTGCCTGTGTGAATGGGTCTGCCTGCCTGTGTGAGTGGGTCTGTCTGACTGTGTGAGTGGGTCTGTCTGCCTGTGTGAGCGGGTCTGTCTGCCTGTGTGTGTGAGTGGGTGTCTGTCTTCCTGTGTGTGTGTGTTTTGTCTGCCTGTGTGTTTGTCTGCCTGTGTGTGTGGGTCTGTCTGTCAGCCTGTGTGTGTGGGTCTGTCTGTCAGCCTGTGTGTGTGGGTCTGTCTGTCAGCCTGTATGTGTGGGTCTGTCTGTCAGCCTGTATGTGTGGGTCTGTCTAACTGTGTGTGTGTGGGGGGTCTGTCTGTGTGTGTGATCTGTCTTTGATGACCTGTTGAGATTTTGAATAAAAAGTCTATTGTGGTTCTCTAAAATGTCCTGAGAGTGCCCTTCATTTCCAAGTTTTATTCTATATGAACTTTGAGGATTGCACCCAGGTGGTTGACACAGTGCCAAGGTTGGAGTGCTGGGACACCTGCTACATATACATATATATATATATATATATATATATATATATATATATATATATATATATATATATATATACTGCATATGTATGTATGTGTGTGTATATATATATATATATATATATATATATATATATATATATATATATATATAAAAAACATTTGATTTTTTGTGATGAACACTACAACAGAAACATTTTTTTGTCAGTGCACACATCTACCATAAACCATGGAAAGCACTGATCTTTTAAATGATGTTAGTTTTGTTAGTATAAGAAGATACATAATTATTAATTATACTTAGAAAAACACATTTATAGATTAAAATAATTCAAGTTGTATTTGATACCTTTAAGAATCAAACATTCATAATAGATTTGACTTTGGAAAGGTACTAAGCCTTTGTAGTAATGTGTATAATTCATGTCTTGCATGATCAAGTTCCCGCAAAACCAATACAGCTACTAAAATTGTATATATTATAAAAGAAAGGGAAAAACCTAAGGGAAAAGGACAAGGAAAGGAAATAAAGGGGCAAATTAAAGAATAATGGACATAAAGCAAATAACACAAGACACACATTGGACTCAAGAGAAAAAGATGAATATGAAAAAAGGAAGGTAACACAGAAAGAAGATAAATGTGTTATATTATAACCTTAATGTTCTCCCCTATCACCTATAATAAAAGATGTAAACGCATTGAGTGTTTCTGGTGACATGTATATTGTACAGACAACTGAACAATGAGCTTTGTTGGTGGTTATTTTCTGTTTAGAGGTATTTTGTCATAGATTACATCTTTTATGGCTGTTAAGAGATGTATTCTTCTTATGTAGTTGGAGATGAATTTGGAAATGTTTTTTGGGATTTCAGTATAACTCAATATACCATCTTTTTTTATCTGCCAGGGCACTGTCTTTACCTAAGTGCCGTGTATTATGCAGTATAGAGATAGACAAAGCCCTAAAAAGCAGGGGACAAAGGTTAATTACATTGTCTCATGTGTTCCATGTAAATCTATAAATAAATTTGCTCTCAGTAAATAAATTAGAAAACTATTTTTATTTAATCTTAATGCTCAAAGTACGGATTTTATGTGAGTATTATATACAACATTAATAGTAATGAATAAATAATGCTAAATAATAATTACAACCCTATCAGTGCTACTGCAGAGGTGTATTATCGCCTGCTTTTGGTTATTTATATTTACTCAAAGCTAAATTAAGTATGCCGTGATTCCGTATGGACATGCTATTAGTTGTCAGCTAAAGCTTAAAGGCTGTATCACTAGAATAATTAATGTATACGATGAAACAAGGTGAAACTTGTGTAAGTAATATGAGTAAAAACGTTTGGTCCCTTGTTTCCTAGTGTTGGCTTTAAGCATGAAAGGGATGTGGGCAGCACTTTTTCACAGTGATATCCCTGGTGTGACCTAAGATGGCATGAGAGTCACCTACTGAGTTATTGATATAAAGGGATATGATATATAAGTGGTATTTGAAATGCGAAGCACTGCATATTAGATATGTTTGGAAGTATTTTTAAAATATACATAAAATACCATTGCCAAGAGGATACATTTTAACCTGTTGTTGATGCATTTGATTCAGCAGTAGGTCATGTGCACAAGCAGTTTGCTCCTGCAATGTTCTAAGTACTACATGTGTTGTGTGGTATCACAACACTTGGAACAAGTATGGGAGACAGATGAGCACAAGGCATCAGCTTGTGCACTCATTAATGGTTGTCAGTCAGTAATGTTGACTTTAATGATAATTGAAATGCACTATTTTACATTTCAATAATTCCTTTTTCTGTTCCTTTAGTAAACCTCCATGTTTCTCAACAACTCAAAATAGAAACTCAAAGCTTGATTTAAAGTGGATGGTACTAATAACAGAAGAGTGTAGGAGGTACAAAAAAAGATTTTGTGCAGTCATGATGCAGCTAACAGTTTTTTGCAAACTACAATTATGCTGCTGGTAAAAGCAATCATGACTTGAACACAGCAAAGTATGTTTCAAGCTCTCAATCATCATGCAGATTTGCATGATCTGGGAGGTGCATGATCTGGGAGGTGCATGATCCAAACCATGCCCAGACACAACTCTTTGTGTAATTATCCTAAGACTCAAAACCTTTGCACATGATTAAATATTGAGATACACATGCATGGTCTAAGTAATCCTTCAAGGCCTGATAGCCCATGGGGCCAATTTATCAAGCTCCGTATGGAGCTCAATGCAGCTGTTTTCCTGCAAGCCTTCAGCCTCGCCGGAAACAGGAGTTAAGAAGTAGCAGTCTAAAAACCTCTGCTCCTTAACTTGTTCGCTACCTCTGATGCGGCGGACAGCAATCTGCCCAATCGCATACGATCGGGTTGATTGACACCCCCTGCTAGCGGCCGATTGGCCGCAAATGTGCAGGGGAGGCATTGCACATGCATTTCTAGTGATAAATGCAGACAGCGTATGCTGTCAGCATTTATCGATGTGCGGCGGACATGATCGCTACAGCGGATCATGTCCATTTGCACTTTGATAAATCGGACCCAGTGGGGTCACTGGGGGGGGGGGGGGGGGGGCGGACCGCACCGGTTGACTCCATCAGGGTGGGGGTGACACCAGTCCCAGCAGTGCTCAATATCTTCCATGCAGTGGAAGTTTTAAAACATGGGCTCTACCGATTTGATTACTCCACAAGTAGAATATGAGAGGGGGCAGTCAGGGCACGGGACTGTTACTAACCAGCTGCAGTACTGTTTAACTTTAACTAAAAGACACTTGTTTACTTGCCATTTAATGCTGGCTATTTACAGCTCCTCTGCTGCTCTGCACATTTCAGCACACTCCTCTCCTGGATCATAGCGTAACCTCGCCCCTCCTCCTCTGACTTGGCACTTGGAGGAGGAGAGGGCGCACAAAGCATGGCTGCTCTGTGTGAATGTGCTGAGCCTGAGGAAAACAGTGAGGAGTAGAGGTAAGAACAGGGTGTGGAGAACAGTTAGATTATTAGTGAGCAGGAACAGATTTCTCTCCCTCTCCTCATCAGCTCCATTTTTCTAGAGTTACACTCTGGCTTCTCCCTATTGCCTCTCATGTCTATCTGAACCAATCACCCCAGCTTTGACCAGTAGAGTACTGCTTTTTGTGTATAAGACAGGAAATATCAAAACTGAAAATAACATATGTCTAGATTATGAGTTTTGCGCTATAGAGGGTGCAAATGAACGCAACAAAAGTTGCGTTATTTCACCCTCCATAGCGCTGCCATTTCAAGTTTCTGAAAAGCCTCCTTGTACATGCGATATGGTGGTGATAAGCTCCATACTGCACATAATCCAAGGGCTGAGAATATATGCTCGTGCACGCTTTCCTCATAGACATCAATGGGGAGAGAGTGTTAGAAAAAAAAAACTAGCACATGAAGTGCGGAATGGTGATCGCCGTAACACAACCCCATTGATGTCTATAGGGAAAAAAAAGTTAAGTTTAAACCTAACACCCTAACATAAACCCCAAGTCTAAACACCCCTAATCCACCACCCCCGACATCGCCAACACCTAAATAAAGTTATTAACCCCTAACCTGCTGCTCCCAACATCGCCACCACTAATAAAAGAAATTAACCTCTATTCCACCGCTCCCGACATCGTCGACACCGAAATAAAGTTAGTAACTCCTAAACTGCCGCTCCCAACATCACTGCCACTAATAAAAGTTATTAACCACTATTCCGCCGCTCTCCGACATCGCCGCCACTATTAAAAGTTATTAACCCCTAAACCTCTGGCCTTCCACATCACCGCCACTAAATAAACCTATTAACCCATAAACCGCCAGCCCCCCACATCTCAAAAATACTAAATTAAACTATTAACCCCTAAACCTAACAACCCCCTCACTTTATATAAAAAAAATTACAAAATCCCTATCTTAAAATAAATAAAAACTTACCTGTGAAATTAAAAAAAACTAAGTTTAAACTAACAATTAACCTAACATAACTATTATACTAAACTATTATACTAATATTAAAATAACTACCAATTAAAAAAACTAAATTACACATTAAAAAAACCTAACACTACTTAAACAATTTAAGTCTAAAATTACAAAAAATAAAAAACACAAAATTACGGAAAATAACAAACTAAATGATCAAAAATAAAAACAATTACACATAATCTAATAGCCCTATAAAAATAAAAAAAGCCCCCCCCCCAAATAAAAACACCCGATAGCCTACAATAAACTACCAATAGCTCTTAAAAGGGTATTTTGTAGGACATTGCCCTAAAGAAATCAGCTTTTTTACCTGGAAAAAAATACAAAGACCCCCAATAGTAAAACCCACCATCCAACCAACCCGCCAAAATAAAAAACCTTACTCTTACCCTTTGCCATGAAAATGGCATTTGTTTGGGCATTGCCCTTAAAAGGGCATTCAGCTCTTTTTTTACTGGAATTCTATTGGCTGATTTGAATAGCCAATAGAATTTCATTAGCTCTCATCCTATTGGCTGTTTTGAACAGCCAATAGGATTTCAGTAGCTCTCATCCTATTGGCTGATTTGAATTTCAAGAATCAAATCACCCAATATTAAAAAAAGGCTCCCTTGCATTGAAGATCCAGTGAACGGCAGTGACCGTATGTAGAAGACGCTCTGCGCCGGATGTCTTCAAGGATGGATTTGCTCCGCGCCGCCGGGATGAAGATAGAAGATGCCGCCTGGATGAAGACTTCTCACTGCCTGGATGAGGATGGATGTTTGGACTTCATAAACTGTGAGTGGATCTTCGGAGGTTACTGTTGGGTTTTTTTTTAACTTTTTTGGGTGTTTTTTTTTTTTTAGATTAGGGTTTGGGCTTTTTTAAAAGAGCTGAATGTCCATACAAATGCCCTTTTCAGGGCAAAGGGTAGTTTTGGATTTTGTTAGGATTTTTATTCTGGGGCATTGGTTGGCATTGGTTGAGTGGTGGGTTTTACTGTTGGGGGGTGTTTGCATTTTTTTTACAGGTAAAAGAGCTGATTTCTTTAGGGCAATGTCCTACAAAAGGCCCTTTTAAGGGCGTATGGTAGTTTATTGTAGGCTGGGGGTGTTTTTATTTTGGGGGGCGTTTTTATTTAATAGGGCTATTAGATTAGGTGTAATTGTTTCTAATTATTGATAATTTAGTTTGTTATTTTTCGTAATTTAGTGTTTGTTATTTTTTGTAATTTTGTATTTTTTGTAATTTTACAAATTTTAAAATTGTTTTAGTAGTGTTCGTTTTTTTTTAATGTGTAATTCAGTTGTTTTAATTGGTAGTTATTTTAATTTTAGTATAATAGTTTAGTATAATAGTTTAGTATAATAGTTATGTTAGGTTAACTGTTAGTTTAAACAGGTTTTTTTAATTTCACAGTTAAGTTTTTATTCATTTTAAGATAGGGATATTGTAATTTTAATTTAAAGTTAGGGGGTGATAGGTTTAGGGGTTAATAGTTTAATTTATTAGTAGTGATGTGGGGGGGCTGGCGGTTTAGGGGTTAATAGGTTTATTTAGTAGTGGGGATGTGGGGGCTGGCGGTTTAGGGATTAATAGGTTTAGTTAGTGGAGGTGGTGGCGGGGAGCGGTGGAATAGGGGTTAATAACTTTATTATAGTGGCAGGGATGTGGGAGGGCGGCAGATTAGGGGTTAATATGGTTTAAATAGTGTTTGCTATGCGGGAGGGCCTCAGTTTAGGGGTTAATAGGTAGTTTATGGGTTTTAGTGTACTTTGTAACAGTTTAGTTATAAGTTTTGTGAAACATTTTTGTTACACAAAATCCATAACTACTGCTCTCAGATGGTGGTATGGATCGTGTCAATATAGGCTGTAACGCAAGCATTTTTTGTTGTTTTTACGCTGGAATGGACATTTTTTCAGCGTTAAAACTGTGACGCAAAACTCGTAATCTAGCCGATAGATATTTATCTCTCGATTCAGCTGCAGCTCACAAACAGATTAATTTTAACACTTTTGTGTGTTTAAGATATTTTATTAAGTTCAGTTTCCAGCTTTGGGGGAAAAACTTGATTGTGTACTGTTAAGCATTCTTATAACCGGGGGTATCACTTGACACTTAGCAGTTTTCTACACCTTCACCTAGAATTAAATGGGTTACTTGGCGAGATCTCGGGAACAATCAGACAGGCAGCAAGTAAAGTCTAATCACTGTTCTGTTTATTATAAGGCATCACAGACTTTTATAGACAATAGTTACAGTATATGGGGTTAAACAATGACGTATCAATCACATCATCTTACACAGTATGCTTGGAACAAAGAACTTCATAGTAAAAATAAGGAGTAAAAAGGAGTATTTTTAATGAATGAGGAATGTTAGATAAAAGTATATCTGGGCGCATCGCCAAAGACAAAAAAAAAGGATCCTGGGCAAATTATTGAGATAAAGTGTTTAGCTTCATATTTTTTTCACAGCATAATAACTACCTTATAATGAACTATAACAAACTGATCTTAAAATGGAATCTAAGACAAAATGGTGTCAGTATTGTTATATATATATATATATATATTCTTACATTCCACCCTTTTTTTCTAACAGAATAACATACTATGAAAATTGAACAACTATATAAAAGGCACAGAAAATTAGTAAATCTATTAATAACAATATAGCCTATAACTACGGTATAACATGAATCTATCTGAGAATACTGTAGAGAAATTTGTTCACATTTACTGCTATAATAGTTAACTAATATTTAAAAACTGAATAAGCCAAAAGGGCATAGAATGTCACTGCACATGAGTACAGTCTCTCCAATACTCTCTGTCTGCCTCCCAGCATCCCTAAATTACTGGCCTATCTGCACAAAGACCCAACCAGCCCCCTATCTATCCCCAAACAACTGCATCTTTATTTCTCAACCTGCATCCCCAAATAGCATCGACATTTCCTTGCTCTGTACACTCTCCACAGTGAAACTTAAAGTGAAAATAAAGTTACAGATATCGCTATAAACGGTGGTATTAATCCATTTTAAATACTGTATCCTAACTTTCATTCATAATTTTTTTAAATTTATTTTCTAACATTATTTTATTACCTCTAAATCCGCAATATTTTCATTCTGTTCCTCCGCAATAAACATTTTTTTCCTGCAGTGGTGACGAAGGAGCAATATAGTAATTCCATTGGTCCCCCATGGGCGTCTAAACCCGTTTGCTATATGTCTCCATTCAGCAATACGAATGCGGCTATCTTACATGATCAGATGCGCGTTCATGATAGCCACATGCGCATATAATTTAGTAACTGAAATCCATTTTCCTGATGTCGCTTGCTTGCTCGTTACAGTCGTCGGGGAAGATGAAAAGCGTATTACTGTGCATGCGCAAAATATTTGTCTGCACACCTATAAGGACGTATAGAGCAGTTGGGACCACTATTACATGTAACTCTACCAAACACGGAAGCTAGCAGGGGGTGGAGGAAGCTAGCAAAAGGTACGTTTGAAAAAAATAAAGGTAGCGTCTATAGTGTACATTTGTAAGAGAATACAGTGTTCTTTAATTATATTAAACTTTACTTTCACTTTAACATGGGAACAGTACAAGTATCTCTTTAAGAACAGTCTTTGTCCTCTTAGAGCTCCACCTCCCTCAGACACTCTGCTTCAATACCATGTCCGTTTGCAGTAGGGGTGCTTTGCACATGAGAAAGTGTCCATCTGCAGATACATGCTGGAAATACAATGGTTTGTTCATGGGAAACAGGTTAATTCTCATAGCAACAGACACTCGAGTCAGAAGGAGCCTAAGAAGGAAACAAAATAGCACAAGATGAGCACGCACCTTGATACAATCACAATTATGCACAACAAAACATTCCTTTAATAGCTTAACTTATCCTATGTCATTTAAAACCAGGAAAACATTGTGGATATATACTACAAGTTAAATACATTTGTTATACTTTTACAGAGCATAACTCACAGCTTCTCTGTACAATTTAAATGATACCTTAAACATGAATACTAAGCAAGTAGAAACTGCTAGACTTCATCAAGAGGCTGTGTGGCTATGCTAAGTAACTTGTGCTAAGCCCTGCCCTGCAACAAAAATGAAAAGTAAAACAGTCAATACAAACATTTTCTATAAAATTAATTTTTTCACACTTTTTATTTTTGAACTACTTCAAAAAATAACCTAGTGTTGTTTTACTCCTCAAAGCTACTATATGTAATGTTTATAATTTGCCAAATATGATCTTAGTAGAATCAGCTGTCTCATCTTATATAAACACTAATAATTTGCTAATTATTTTATGCAATCTAAATTATCTCCTGCGCTTCTGTATGAGGAAAGAATACAATCATAACATTATTAAAACTACACAATCTTTTTAAAGGTAAAGACATCTTTATGGTAAGATAATTCCTTTCGCTGACAAACACCTGGAATTACAAAATTTAAATAGCAGATACCATACCAGTTAATAAAGGGAAAAATACATATGCTTTCATAACACAGATCCAATAAGAGCCATTGTAAGTAGAAACTATACCATCAATATCATTATAATTATACTACTGCCAGAACTAATATTTCTCTGTATAATTGATATAAATTTCTAGCTGAGGTTGTGTTCTTAACCTCTTTATTGTGAGTAGTTTGACTATATACTAAGGAATGATTACAATGAGAAATTCCTACAAAACTTCCTATTCTTATACCTTTCTTCATTGTAAGACACATATATCCCTTCTTCGCTTAAATATTAAGGGACAGTATAGAAATATGGGGGACCTTCTGTGTTCTATAATGGTGAAGGGTCTAGAATATTCTGAGATATTGCAGCATTTTCTTTAAACTATATAGGTGCAAACATATTCTCTATACTCAGTGGGCCATAAAATAGGTTACAATACTGCAAGGTTTAGAGTTACACTTATCTAGAGGATTACTTTGTTTAAGTACATAAACTACAATGTGTACTAATACAAATAAGGCAAACTTTTCTGCAGACAAAGCTATATGACTTCTTATAACTAATAGGATCAATAAAAATAACACAATTACAAAAGAATACAAAAAAGCAATATAAGTAAACAAGTTAAAACAATACTCCCCTAATTTAGCTGTGGATGACTCTGTAACAGCTTAACAGGTCCTCAATTCCAACAGGCAAGGCACAGTCAAGAGAAGGATAGTCTTTATGTTCTGAAGACACACATAATAGGAAACAGTCATAGATTACCCAGAGTCCAGTTCTGGGGCTGGTACCAGCTTGCAATGCAAAGAATGGATCCAAAAGATAGTTCAGCAACTTTTACTGCAGTGTGGTGGTTAAACAAACTTGACAATGGTCTTTTTAATCTTTTTCTTTCCTTCACCTAGGCGCCAGGCATCTCTATCTTTATTTAGTTGAAATATTTCTTTATTAATATGGTAAACAGAAAATCTGGGTTACATTACAACAGTAAATACACCTTTGTCCAACAATAGGTTCAAAGTGATGCCATATTCACTATCCCTGTTGCTTCTGATAAGCTCCAGCATCCCTCTGAATCCCGCACATTAGAAAATAACAAGAGTTTCTCAGAATCTTACATCCTGTATCGTGATATCATACATATATCTCATATTTATCCTCTAGAGAATATATCCTCTTTGTCCCCCCTTTTTTTTTGAACAAAAGAAACAAACAAATCAAACATATTACAAAACCAAAACAACATTTCCTTACTAACGAAAACATTTCAGTGGTACTATTGAGTGGCTCCACACTTTACTCCATTAGTATCAAGTCCTAACTGAGTCCTAGAGAAAGATAGTGATTTAGACTTGAGCCTTGATTTTCTAGAAGGGTAAATCCTTTAGGTATTCCTGGCCTGTAAGTCATCCCCCTTCTGCCTCTTTCCTCCCCACTATGCTATCGTCTCCTGCATCATCCAGTAAAACCAGACCTTCATAAACTGGTCTCTATTTCCCTGAATGGACGCGGCTATTTCTGACATAGAATATATATGTCTTATTTTGTCTAGCACTTCAGTCCAGATTGGGGCTCCCACCTTCCAATGTCTGGCTATGCAGATCCTTGTTGCTATAAATAGAGTTTTAATGAACGTATTTATTGTCTTATTGTATGGTTTGAGTCTGCAGTTTAAAAGAGCATGTTCAGTTTTCAAAGTTACTTCTTCTCAGTAGTCTCTGTAGCTGGTCCCAGATAGCTCTAACCCTGCATCTCTTTATTTAAAAGGTTTACTTGCATTCAATCTTCAATCTTTTGGAGAGTGCACTATGTATACAGCTCCATGATCTCATCCTGCAAATACAAATATTTTGTTAACAAATTGTCTAAATATTTAAGGTTAATTTTCTTACTTAAAAACAATCACCCAAATCACCTAAATAAAGATACTTATCAATACTCCCCCCTTTTTTGGCATGAGACACCCTATGTGTCACGCAAGCACAATATGACAGGAAACTAAAAGGCAATTCATGCACTCCTAAAAGAAGTAATATCCTTCAAATCAGGCAAAATCAAATACACCTCAATATTCAATTTTCCATTCATACAGCAACCTCAACACACATTCCCTGAAAATAAAAACAGAATAACATTTTCAAAGAAATCATTAAAAAACAACTGTCCACTATGCAAAACAAAACATTAACAGAAAACAAGTACATATACTTACACTCACTGAAACACAGCACTGAAAAATACTACATTCTAGCAAAACACTACAAATAATTCAAATCCTATACCAACCTTTAGCTATAGTTTTGTATATTCTATTGTGTACAATACTATGAGATCATGCTAATAATGCAATCACTTTAGCAGATCAATAAATTCTAGTTGCACATTTACAAATAAAATCCCTAACGATGAATAGACAAAGGAACATGCAAACACCTAAGTACTATATTCTGGGAAAGGTCAGATAATAATGGCACTGTCACTGCTCTATGGTTTCTGTTTGTATGCAAAGTGCAAACCCACTGTTAAAGAATCATTCTTGTCACAAATAATTTTTGAAAAAGCTCCAGAACCCAGTCTATTGGTGTCAGTAACCAGCCACGTAGCCGTTACATGCTATGCTATACTTTAATATAATCAGGATTCTAATAAATACACAATTATTTGATTTAATTTTTATGTATAATGTAATATTCAACATTTTTGCAGCTCTCTGGCTAAATATAACAATTGTACACAACAAAATGACATTTCTGAAAAGAATAATAATAATAATTTTCAATAATAGATTAAAAGGACAGTTTACCCAAAAATGTTCTCTCCTTTAATTTGTTCCCAATGATCCATTTTACCTGATGGAGTATATTTAATTGTTTACAAGTTGCTCCTTCATCTCTAGTTTGGCATTTGAAACAGCTAATTTAGCCTGTTGTATAGCCACTTATAGTAAAAGTTTGTATACTGGAGCCTCATCTATTGAATAGCCTAAGTAACCACAGTCAGAAGAAGAAATTACACTCTGTGTGGTACAGGATAGTTAAAGGGACAGTTCACCCAAAAATGTTCTCCCCTTTAAATTGATCCCAATGATCCATTTTACCTGCTGTAGTATATTAAATTGTTTACAAGTAGCTCCTTTGCCCCTATTTCAGCATATGAAATAGCTGATTTAGCCTGTGGTATCACAACCTATACTAAAAGTTTTGATACTGGATTATATGCTATTGACAGACTATGTAAACACAGTCAGCAGAAGAAATTACAGTCTCAGTGGGTTGCAGGATAGTTAGAGTAAAAAAATGTTAATTTTCCATTGTCCTTTCTAAGTATTGAGCTTTGCTTTACAAACAGAAATAAGATAGGAAGCAAGTTTGTGTGAATAAAAGTGATAACATAATGAGATCTGATATTAGCTTGAAGCTCAACCCATTGTAATAGGCTGTGGTTTAAAAGCATGAAACCAGCTAATTCATATACATAAATAAACCTGAAAATGCAAATTATCAAACATTTTATACTCTGCAGCTGGAATAACAACTAATTGAAAATACATTAATTGGAAAACAATTTTACAGTATACTGTCCCTTTAAGTAATAAAATGATAATTTTCCATTGCTCTGTCTAAGCACTGAGCTCCAGTTTTCCAGACAAATGTCAGATAAAGACAATGAGATATGATAATACCTGAAACTCAACCCGTTGAAATAGGCTGTGGTTTAAAGGCACAAAAGCAGATACTTCATATATACAAATAAACCCGCAAATGCAATTTCGCCTAAATTTGATACTATACAACTGGTGTAACAAATCATTGAAAACACATCAACATAAAAACAATTTTATAGTGTACTGTCCCTTTAAGGCTGACTATTTATAATATGTATATTGCATATATAACATAGCCATGATTAGGAAATTTTGTATTATTTAACATTAAAATTCTACTTCTTTACTGTATCATAACCTGCATATAATTAAATGAGAGCCATCACAGCATAAATAATATTACACTGCAATATGTTACCAGTTTATATTAAAACTATACTGAATTACACTACTTGCAAAAGAAACAGACCCAAATACTTTAGATAAATTTAATAACATACAGCGTATAGTCTTTTCTTTTGTCTTTTTTCACAAACTCCTTGCATAAATCTTGGACATACTTAAATCAACCTATTAATCACTTGCCAGAAAACTCTCTTATTTACTAGACCTAAAATCACGCACATCACCGCACTTACAAATTCCTTAGTTAGTTCAGTTGCAAAAACAATATATTTTATATGCCTTAGACACATCAAATCTCTCATCAATCCTATTATTGGCACACAGAATTAAGCATTGTACACATTTTTATTATTACATGACTTTAAAATCAAGTTACAGCAATAACACTTCAAGCATATCATTACAGCGTCAGTTTTCTTAGCTACACGGATACACTGATACACAGTTAAATTAATAACTAGTCAGAAAACACAGATAAAAAAAGAAGAAGCAAAAAGGTCAGCTTTTGTAGCGATTGAGAAATACACACTCATCTCAACTTGCATACTGTAAATATTTCACTCACTGAATTCACTCCCAACATTTATTCTTAAGCAATTTTAGCATACATCTAACTTTTAAAGACACAGGAAACACATTTTATTAACGTTCTATCTCTTTAAGGAAAATAAATATTTCAAACATATCAGGGACATTTAATAACACAACAACATAAACTCTCCACCAAATTTAAAATGTATCTAAGAGTATCCGAAATTACTAAGAAGTGCCATTTTCCAAGCAATTTAGAATTCTAACAAATTATTTTTTGACAAGATAATAAATCCTCAGATGTTAAGTGGGGAGTAAACCTTTTACATGTAAAACGGGACACAGTGAAACATCAGACAAACACTTCTTACACAGAATCTCTGTTACACAGAATCTCCATTTCGTTACTGCAATGACCATAAACAAAAAGAAAGGGTTTTCATATACCAAGCTATTTTTCAAGATACATCCTGCCATGTCACATTACAGCATTATGTACAGGGAGTCAGAAACTTTTCTCCATGAGCACAGTATTCAACAAACAGCTACAGCACTTATCACTAAGCCATCTGAACAGACCCCACTTTCACAACACAATAAGATTAGCAATGAAATAAGCAATTAAGCAACAAGCATCAAGTGACCATTCAGCTCCAGTGATATTTAAACTATACTATATGCTTATATAATGAACTTTAACCCTAAAAACCCTTAAAACCAAAGACTTAACTTCCGTTATCGCAAGACTAACTTGCAAACAAATAAGGTGAAACTTTAACTCACGCTATAACTTGCGCTAGGACTCAAACCTACACAAACCCCACGCTTAATGGCTGGACTCAAACCTGTCCAGGGGAGTTTAATCACTCATAAAGGGACTTTAACCCTTTATATATCACTAACACCGTCCAGACACTTATCTACTTACCCCTGTGTGAATCCCACACTCTGACACCAGAATTTCTAGGCGTTATCTTATAACCGGGGGTATCACTTGACACTTAGCATTATTCTACACCTTCACCTGGAACTGAATGGGTTACTTGGCGAGATCTCGGGAACAACAATCAGACAGGCAGCAAGTAAAGTCTAATCACTGTTCTGTTTGTTTTAAGGCATCACAGACTTTTATAGACAATGGTTACAGTATATGGGGTTAAAAAATGACGTATCAGTCACATCATCTTACACAGTATGCTTGGAACAAAGAACTTCATAGTAAAAATAAGGAGTATATATATATATATATATATATATATATATATATATATATATATATATATTCTTACATGTACTGAGTCAGAAATGATGAAATGCATTCTTCTCATAATACACACAAGTATTTAATACCATGATTTCTAGTGTTCCATCTGGCTGTTTTGTGCTTTTTGTTTGTTGTTGGATATACTCAATTAATGAAAACATTAATGTAAATGTCCAACCTTAGTTCTCATAAATCAGCTCTTAAATCTGTTACAGTATGCTAAGAAAAAATGGCAAATGTTTATATATGATTGGGTGTGTATAACTGTGTTTGTGTGTGAGATAAAGAATGAGTGTGTAATGTGTGACATGGAATGTGTGTACATACATATGAAATAGCATGTGTGAGTAATACATATGACATAGAATCTGTGTGTTCTATATTGTACAGAAGGTGTGTGTGTGATATCTGTGGCAAAGAATGTACATGCACACAGGTATGCAGCCCTATGATTTTATATATATATATTTATACAGGTATACCTCACTTTACAGCGCTTCACTTTACAGCGCTTCACTAATACAGCGCTTTGTGGAGCTGAAGTTCAACCTCCAAGGATTTTAAAACAGTGCTGTAATTTTCGTGAGATTGCAAGAAAAGTGACTGGCACCATTGTATTATGCTTAGTTCACTCTGTTTGCAGCATTACAGTGCAATCTGTGTCTCAGTGCTATACTCTGGCAAATTGTACTACAGTGATTGTCACTATTTTACAGGTACAGTATTTATTGAATACAGTGCTGTGCGAGTGTTAAACTAAACTTAGCGCTATTGTACACCTAATATAAGTTAGTTAAAACATGTTTTTAAGTTTTTAAACACACTGGCAAGTGAAAAGAAAGCTAAAACTGCCTTGTTCCACTTTAAGGTGGTTTTCACTTTACAGCGGGACTCCGATCCCTAACCCGCTGTATGAGCGGGGTATACCTGTATATATATATACCTACCTGTGTGTGTGTATGTGTGTATTTGTATATATATATATATATATATATATATATATATATATATATATATATATACCTGATACAAATTTTTAAATTCAATGTTTTTTTAAATAGATCCACCAAACACTATGTTGATTTTATAATACATTTGGGTTAAATATAGGCTATGTGTTGTTATAACTGTGCAAATCATAGGATGTGTAACATACTATATGTGTGTGTTTAATTGGCATGTGTGTGAGAGTGTTAGATAAAAGAAAGTGTGCATGAGACATAAATAGTGTGTGACAGAGTTTTTGTGAATGACACAGAGTATGTGTTACATAGGGTTTGTACATGTGTATGAGATATCACATATGTGTGACATAGGATGTGTGTGTTAGGGGTTTATGTGACATAGTGTGTGTCTATGACATTGGGTGTTTGTGTGTGCCTAACATAGAATGTGTATGTATGTGACTGTGTAATACTTAGTGATGTGTATGTGACATAGGGTGTTTGTGTGTGTCTAACATAGATTGTGTATGTATGTGACTGTGTGAGACTTAGTAATGTGTGCATGAGACATAAATAGTGTGTGACAGAGTTTTTGTGAATGACACAGAGTATGTGTTACATAGGGTTTGTACATGTGTATGAGATATCACATATGTGTGACATAGGATGTGTGTGTTAGGGGTTTATGTGACATAGTGTGTGTCTATGACATTGGGTGTTTGTGTGTGCCTAACATAGAATGTGTATGTATGTGACTGTGTAATACTTAGTGTTGTGTATGTGACATAGGGTGTTTGTGTGTGCCTAACATAGATTGTGTATGTATGTGACTGTGTGAGACTTAGTAATGTATATGTGACATAGGGTGTTTTTGTGTGCCTAACATAGGATGTGTATGTATGTGACTGTGTGAGACTTAGTGATGTGTATGTGATATAGGGTGTTTGTGTGTGCCTAACATAGGATGTGTATGTATGTGACTGTGTGAGACTTAGTAATGTTTATATGACATAGGGTGTTTGTGTGTGCCTAACATAGGATGTGTATGTATGTGACTGTGTGAGACTTAGTGATGTGTATGTGACATAGGGTGTTTGTGTGTGCCTAACATAGGATGTGTATGCATGTGACTGTGTTTGTGATGTGTATATGACATAGGGTGTTTGTGTGTGCCTAACATAGGATGTGTATGTATGTGACTGTGTGAGACTTAGTGATGTGTATATGACATAGGGTGTTTGTGTGTGCCTAACATAGGATGTGTATGTATGTGACTGTGTGAGACTTAGTAATGTTTATGTGACATAGGGTGTTTTTGTGTGCCTAACATAGGATGTGTATGTATGTGACTGTTTGAGACTTAGTGATGTGTATGTGATATAGGGTGTTTGTGTGTGCCTAACATAGATTGTGTATGTATGTGACTGTGTGAGACTTAGTGATGTGTATGTGACATAGGGTGTTTGTGTGTGCCTAACATAGGATGTGTATGTATGTGACTTTGTGAGACTTAGTGATGTGTATGTGACATAGGGTGTTTGTGTGTGCCTAACATAGGATGTGTATGTATGTGACTGTGTTTGTGATGTGTATGTGACATAGGGTGTTTGTGTGTGCCTAACATAGGATGTGTATGTATGTGACTGTGTTTGTGATGTGTATATGACATAGGGTGTTTGTGTGTGCCTAACATAGAATGTGTATGTATGTGACTGTGTGAGACTTAGTGATGTGTATGTGACATAGGGTGTTTGTGTGTGCCTAACATAGGATGTGTATGTATGTGACTGTGTGAGACTTAGTGATGTGTATGTGACATAGGGTGTTTGTTTGTGCCTAACATAGGATGTGTATGTATGTGACTGTGTGAGACTTAGTGATGTGTATGTGACATATAGGGTGTTTGTGTGTGCCTAACATAGGATGTGTATGTATGTGACTGTGTGAGACTTAGTGATGTGTATGTGACATATAGGGTGTTTGTGTGTGCCTAACATAGGATGTGTATGTATGTGACTGTGTGAGACTTAGTGATGTGTATGTGACATAGGGTGTTTGTGTGTGCCTAACATAGGATGTGTATGTATGTGACTGTGTGAGACTTACAGGGAGTGCAGAATTATTATGCAAATGAGTATTTTGACCACATCATCCTCTTTATGCATGTTGTCTTACTCCAAGCTGTATAGGCTCGAAAGCCTACTACCAATTAAGCATATTAGGTGATGTGCATCTCTGTAATGAGAAGGGGTGTGGTCTAATGACATCAACACCCTATATCAGGTGTGCATAATTATTAGGCAACTTCCTTTCCTTTGGCAAAATGGGTCAAAAGAAGGACTTGCCAGGCTCAGAAAAGTCAAAAATAGTGAGATATCTTGCAGAGGGATGCAGCACTCTTAAAATTGCAAAGCTTCTGAAGCGTGATCATCGAACAATCAAGCGTTTCATTCAAAATAGTCAACAGGGTCGCAAGAAACGTGTGGAAAAACCAAGGCGCAAAATAACTGCCCATGAACTGAGAAAAGTCAAGCGTGCAGCTGCCAAGATGTCACTTGCCACCAGTTTGGCCATATTTCAGAGCTGCAACATCACTGGAGTGCCCAAAAGCACAAGGTGTGCAATACTCAGAGGCATGGCCAAGGTAAGAAAGGCTGAAAGACGACCACCACTGAACAAGACACACAAGCTGAAACGTCAAGACTGGGCCAAGAAATATCTCAAGACTGATTTTTCTAAGGTTTTATGGACTGATGAAATGAGAGTGAGTCTTGATGGGCCAGATGGATGGGCCCGTGGCTGGATTGGTAAAGGGCAGAGAGCTCCAGTCCGACTCAGACGCCAGCAAGGTGGAGGTGGAGTACTGGTTTGGGCTGGTATCATCAAAGATGAGCTTGTGGGGCCTTTTCGGGTTGAGGATGGAGTCAAGCTCAACTCCCAGTCCTACTGCCAGTTTCTGGAAGACACCTTCTTCAAGCAGTGGTACAGGAAGAAGTCTGCATCCTTCAAGAAAAACATGATTTTCATGCAGGACAATGCTCCATCACACGCGTCCAAGTACTCCACAGCGTGGCTAGCACGAAAGGGTATAAAAGAAGAAAATCTAATGACATGGCCTCCTTGTTCACCTGATCTGAACCTCATTGAGAACCTGTGGTCCATCATCAAATGTGAGATTTACAAGGAGGGAAAACAGTACACCTCTCTGAACAGTGTCTGGGAGGCTGTGGTTGCTGCTGCACGCAATGTTGATGGTGAACAGATCAAAACACTGACAGAATCCATGGATGGCAGGCTTTTGAGTGTCCTTGCAAAGAAAGGTGGCTATATTGGTCACTGATTTGTTTTTGTTTTGTTTTTGAATGTCAGAAATGTATATTTGTGAATGTTGAGATGTTATATTGGTTTCACTGGTAAAAATAAATAATTGAAATGGGTATATATTTGTTTTTTGTTAAGTTGCCTAATAATTATGCACAGTAATAGTCACCTGCACACACAGATATCCCCCTAAAATAGCTAAAACTAAAAACAAACTAAAAACTACTTCCAAAACTATTCAGCTTTGATATTAATGAGTTTTTTGGGTTCATTGAGAACATGTTTGTTGTTCAATAATAAAATTAATCCTCAAAAATACAACTTGCCTAATAATTCTGCACTCCCTGTAGTGATGTGTATGTGACATAGGGTGTTTGTGTGTGCCTAACATAGGATGTGTATGTATGTGACTGTGTGAGACTTGGTGATGTGAATGTGACATAGGGTGTTTGCCAGAAACACAAGTTATGAAGCAGCGGTCTAAAGACCGCTGCTCCATAACCCTGTCCGCCTGCTCTGAGTACGATCGGGTTGATTGACATCTCGCAGCCAATCAGCCACCTGCTGGTGGCTGATTGGCTGCGAGTCAGCAGGGGGCGGCGTTGCACTAGCAGATCTTGTGAGCTGCTGGTGCAATGTTAAATGCACTGTTAAATGCACTGTTAAATGCACTGTCGGATCAGGTCCGCAAGACCTATGATAAATAGAGGCCTCAGGCTTAATGAGGCAGAGCAGCATATCTCGGACCTAGAGGACGCAAGTATACAGCAAGAACTGATTATTAAAGAACAAACTAAACATATTACAGATATGCAACACAAACTTTATGAGATTGAGGACCGCTCACGACGCAATAACATTAGGATAATTGGTATCCCAGAAACTAGTGAATTCCAGGATTTATTTAAACTGATTTCTGTAACAATACCACAACGTTTAGGAATTGCACCTAACCTATTACCACTGGCAGTTGAAAGGGTTCATAGAATAGGCACACTCAAAACACTGTCGAATGGCATAGCTAAAACTAGACCTGTAATTGCAAAATACCTCAATTTCCAGGACAAGCTTAACATCTTACAGCACTATAGACAAAAAAAATCCATTTTTAATTGGAAATAACGAAATCCTAATGTTCCAGGACTTCTCTACTGAGATGTCAGCAAAAAGGAGAACATTGGCCCCTTACTGTACTAAGTTAATACATTGCGGGATCAAAGCTACAGTTATATATCCTGCCATAATCAAGGTTTTTACTGAAAATGAATGTTTGATGCTAAATAGCCTGGAAGAGGTAAAATATTTTTTTTAAAAAAATAAGGGTATTCTGTTGTAATATGATGCTAGGAAGGGGAAATAAGGGGGAAAAAATAAAAGGAAAATGTTTAATGTAACGACTAACTAGACATCTGCAATACTTTATGAATGTTATCATAATAGTTTTGAGTATAAGTGTTCTCTAGCTGTTGTTTTTTTTTAACTCGTTATTTTTATTTTTCACTCTTTGGTGGGGTTTTTTTTTTCTCTTTCCTCTTCCCTCTCCCCCCTCCACTCTCTCACACCTTATAGCATATTGTTCCTTCTTTTAATCCAATTCCATGGAGACCCTTTCTAATATTAAATAAATGAAGGAACAATTAAACATGGTATTGTGGAATGTAGGTGGGATTACATCACCACAGAAGCGTAAAAAGATTCTAGCCCAAATTAAAAAATGTTCCCCCGATATAGAGCTTGCTTCCATTGAGTCGTAATTCAGTTTGCGTGCACTTGCAAACCGTTAAATATGCTGTCGAAAGCAATATCGTTTATCGACTGTTTCCAATGGCACGTTATACCTCAATATCAGCAGCTGGACTCCGGCTGCCAAAAAAATCTTTGCGTCCCATAGAAAGTAATAGAAGCCGTTAATCGATAAATTATACCAGGTTTCCAATGAAAGCGCAAATCGTTAATATACTGTCGGAGGCTGTCGATACATTGAGAAATATTACACCCAGCTCAACTTGGTGTAAAAGAGGAAAATTGTGCTTTTTGAGACCTATTTTCTATTGAAATTATAAAACTTGCAAATAATGCAAGTGTTTTAATGTAGAAATAAATTGTTATAAGTAGGGTTGCACCGATACCGATACTAGTATCGGTATCGGTACCGATACCAAGTACTTGCATGAGTACTTGTACTCGTGCAAATGCACCGATACTTAAACCGATACCTCCACTTACTACCCATATGCTATCTTGTGGTGTTTTTTTCAAACTGAATGTTCCAATTTCATTTAAAGCTGGAGTGGAGACTAAACTAAAAATTGTTTACTACTGTTCTGCCAATACAAATTGCTCTTATTTGTATTATTGTAGGAGAGATCACTGTACTGCGTTCAGACAAACCCCGGAAGTACTGGGCAGTTGATAAACTGAGATTTCCAGCTCTGGCTAAAATGGCCCAAAAATATCTTTCTGCCCCATGCAGTAGTGTGGGAAGTTGAACCTCCTTACTGATAGCAAAAACAGACTTATAGCTGAACATGCAGAGATGCTTCTGTTCTGTTCCTTAAAAAGAACTTGCCACTAACTTTTGAAAAATTATTCTAATTGCTAGATTGCCTTTAATACTGCAAGTTCTCATCTTGCACAATTATGTTCAAAACATACTGTACTCTGAGGAACATCTTAGCTTATATAATTGCAGGAAGAGTAGTCATAGGAAAAATTAAAGGGACACTGAACCCAATTTTTTTCTATCGTGATTCAGATAGAGCATGCAATTTTAAGCAACTTTCTAATTTACTCCTATTACCAAATTTTTTTCATTCTCTTGGTATCTTTATTTGAAATGCAAGAATGTAAGTTTAGATGCCGGCCCATTTTTGGTGAACACACTGTGTTGTTCTTGCTGATTGGTGGGTAAATTCACCTACCAATAAACAAGTGCTTTCCATGGTCTGAACAAAAAAAATAGCTTAGATGCCTTCTTTTTCAAATAAAGAAACAAGAGAACGAAGAAAAAAATGATACTAGGAGTAAATTAGAAAGTTGTTTAAAATTGCATGATCTATCTGAATCACAAAACAAAAAATTTGGGTTCAGTGTCCCTTTAAGTTAATCCCAATGAACACTCATCCTGCAATTATAGGAATAGATTTAGATTACATTTGATTGGTAAGCTTTACCAATGCTCTGTTCACATTTCCTACTCCTTTAATGGAGTAGGACATGTAATGAGATCATTGGTAAAGCTTGCCAGTTAAATGTAATCTAGCCCATAGTGTTGTTCACCATGATTAAACAGTATTCTGTTCTATTTTTTACTGTATGGCACTTTTGGTTGGTTGCAATTTTATATTTGTTATTTATTGTTGTTGTTAATATATTTTATTGTAATATTTTTATTTCTAAACATGTTCTGTGAACTTTGTGACAAATAAAACCTGTTTAATTATTTCATAATGTCTTTTGAGCTACAGTCCTTCATAATTATAAAGAAGGAATCTTAAATAATTAGTCTGTATTGTGCTTGGTAAACTGTCACATGACATAAAAAAAGTATCGGTAATTGGTATCGGCGAGTATTTGAAAACAAGTATCGGTACTTGTACTCGGTCTTAAAAAAAAATGGTATCGGTGCAACCCTAGTTATAAGTAATATTTATTGTTGTCTCATGTATAGAAATAGTTGAACTTATATTCTAATAGAAATATCAGTATATATTTAAATATAATAATATATGCAAGAACATATCTACAGAATGCAAACTAGACCTATGCCTAGGGCAGCAATACATATTACTTATATTTATGAAGTGGTAAATATAGTTATATTAAAAAATAGTATTTGATTATTAAAAATATGGATAAGAGTATCTTTATTTTTCTTGAGAGGTGATCACCGGTAAGAAGCACGGACGTTAAACGTAAATTCTATAGCGTAAGGTCGGGTTACCTTAGCAACTAATTGATTTTCAAGAAATCCGACATCAGATGGAAGCGTTAACACAACGTTAACTTACAGCTACACGAAAAGAGCGCAAAATATCTGCAAAATATTTCAATGGAAACCTGGTACTAAAATGGAGCCGTAAATTACTTTTAGCTGTCGGCCTCTTTGGTAGCTTACGGCTCCATTTTTAATGACTCAATGGAAGCTAGCCCATAGTCTTCCTACAGGAAACACATTTAAAAGAGGTGGAACTGGTTAAACTCAAAACAGGGTGGTGGGTAGGAAAGGTAGTGGGCACTCCATGCTTAAATAGGAAGCAAGGGGTGGCCTTTCTTTTTAACAAAAGATTACAATATAAAATTTTAGATATTGAACTAGACACAGCAGGGAGATATATAATTTTAAAAATTGAGGTGGAGGGTATGTTTTTGTCGCTATGTAATAATTAAGGCCCTAATAAATTAGAGAAGGCGTTCTGGGACAAGTTGCAGGTGAAACTCCTTTCACTCCACTCAAAAAACTTAATCATTGCTGGTGACTTTAATTTAGTATCATACCCTACACTGGACAACCTGCCGTGAATAGAAGCAATAGACAAGAAACTAAACTTTTCAAAACATTTTGTAAAACATTGCGTATTAATGATAACTGGCGAACACAGAACCCAGACCTGAAGAGATTTACGTGCGAGTCGGCGGCACACCAAACGATGTCTCAAATTGATTTTTTCCTAATAGCGGAAAAAATGTTAAGTTTTGAATTATACGCTGATATTAAGGAGATTATTATAACAGATCATGCCTTCTCACGCTTAATATTAAAGTCAGGAGTAATCAGGTAACAGCTAATAGGTTCTTCTTTCCAAGATATCTTACTTCCGATGTACAGTTCAAGACATGGCTGAAGTTGAGGTGGAGGGAGTTTTATCAGTTTAACTTTGCACCAGAAATTATAACTGAAACGCTATGGTAAAACTTTAAAGCGGTTATAAGAGGGGAAATTAAAGTGTATTTAATCATTCAGAAGCGTAAAATGGTAGCCAGAGATACGCAATTAACTAACCAGCTACGTAACGCATATAATGCTTATATCAGTGAACCCGTTAGAATGTGGGTAAAGTACCTTGAAAAAGACAAATGAAGAACTTTGGACTAGATTCTTTTTCTATAGACATGGAGAAAAAGCGGGTACATTTTTAGCTAATCTAATCAAATCCAAAAAAAGAAATCTATGATAGAATCTCTTAAAACACCACTAGATGAATTGAATACACCAATTACATATGAAGAAGTCACTACAGCCATTAAAAGAGCGGTGGCTAATAAAGCTGCTGGCCCAGACCAGATCCCGGCTGAACTGTATAAAAGCTTATCAGAAGAAATTGCACCTACACTGGTAAAATTGTTCAATAATTATTATTTAGAGGGCATTCCTTGCTCTAAATATTTTACGGCATCGTTAATATCTCTGATCCTTAAAAAATGCAAAGATAAAGAAGAGATCAGCTCCTATAGATCAATATCGCTATATAATAGCGACTATAAAATTATTATGAGTATTATAGCAGCCAGAGTTAAAGCAGTTGTTGGCCCTCTTATTCACAAAGATCAAGTCGGCTTTATGTCAGGTAGAATTTCTTCTTGCAATTTAAGAAAAATCCAATTAATATTGAATAGCTACCAAGTACAGGCGCAAAAAAAGAATGGTTCTACAAGGACAGATGCAGCAATAGTCTCATTGGACTCAGAGAAGGCCTTCGACTCCATTACCTGGGACCACTTGTTCACAGTGCTTTGCAGGTTTGGAGTCAAGGGAGCTTTTTTTAATTTTATACAAGCAATGCATAATTATCCAAATGCTGCTATCATTATAAATGATAGAATTCAGCTAATTTCCAATTATTTAAGGGAGCACAACAGGGATGCCCTTTGTCCCCTTACTTATTCAATTTGGCGCTGGAACCTTTGGCCATCTATTTAGGAAAAGAGATTGAAGAGATTAAAATAGGTACTAGGAAGGTTACTGCACTTTTATATGCGGATGATCTACTGGTACTAATGTCAAATACTGAAAGAAATATCCCTTTTTTGATACAAATATTACAGGACTATAGTGCTTTCTCGGGTTACAAAATTAACTCATCTAAAACAGAAATTTTCTGGTTAAGGAAACATAAAAGTTCATATCTACAATATCAGTTTAAAGAAGCCAAGGAGATGTTTTCGTATTTAGGTATTAAGCTATCAAGAAATAGTAATGACTGGTACACACTTAATTATCCACCAATCTTTGCTAAAATAAAACAGGACTTGGAGAATTGGGCTAAATTTAAATTAACGTTGTCAAGTAAAGTGAATTTAATAAAGATGGTGATATTCCCTAAATTATTATACTTAATGCAAAACCTTCCAATTATGTTAAAAAGTAAAGAGATAAATATATTTAAACAAGCATGTACACAATTTCTGTGGGGAGGGAAATGGAAAGCTATTGCTCTTAAAACATTGTCTTTGTCTAGGATTGATGGAGTCTAGCTTTGCCAGACATCGAAGTGTATAACTTAGTGGGTATTGCAAAGATAGCACTAGACTGGATAACCGGAGCTGGCTATTATGTAACACATACTATGAAGGAATATTTAATTCAGCCATACTCACTTAAAGCGCTCTTACATTGTCCCTCCAATAAATGGCCCCCCAAAATTAAACAATGGCCGGTTATTAGTAACGTGATCTTTGCCTGGCAAAAAATGCTTAAAATGATTCATATTGATTACAGATTCTCCAGGTTTCTTCCTATTACAGGTAACCCCAATTTTATACCGGCTTTAAACTCAAAACTTTTTAGAGAATGAATCCTAAAGGGATTAATGTACATACCGCAACTTAGAGATCCTAGGACAGGGAGATGTAAGTCGTTCACTGAGTTAAAACAGGAATTTGGAATAGCAAATAGAGAATTTTTCGCCTTTTTACAGGTGCAACATTATTTTCAGACTCTTGTTTATGATGTCTTTGAGGAGGAAGCTTGGCGCAGATTAGAGCCAGTACTTAACCTCTTTAGAGCGGGTAAATATTCAATATCATTATTTATATAAAACAATTATGACATTTTTAGGGCAAGTACAAGTGCAAAAAATTGTGCAGATATGGCAGGTTCCAACAGAGGATATACAGAGGAGCTTTATATTACTAGATGCGGCTATTCTTCTTGGAGAGAATCCCACACTAAACTTGTAAATAGGGTCTATATTACCCTGAAAGTTAAAGCTCGCTGGGATAAAACAAGAGCCTTCTGCCATAAGTGTAAGGTAGCAGAAGCAGATATATTTCATTGTTTTTGAGGGTGCTTCAAAATAAAGAAATTCTGGTATAAAATTAACCAATGGTTAAATAAGATTAACCAAAACAATATACAAATAACGGATAACCATGTCTTTTTCTTACTAAATGGACAAAAGGAACGCCAATGTTTAAACCCGCGCCAATTTAATGCTATAATTATGGTAGGTAGATTATTGATTCTAAAATATTGGAAATCAAACAATGCACCAAACTTAACAGAATTTACAATGAAACTTAAAAACAAGATAATCATGGAACAAATGGACACCTCAATAAACTCAGAAACCCAAAGTCATTGTTTCTTTTTTAAATGGAAGAATGTAATATTAAGCTATCTCAAGGAGATTTAATTTCCTTTTTTCCCCCTTTTTTCTTCCATTTGTTTGCTTTATTTAATTCAAAAAGCAACCTTCAGTGTAATAAGGAAATGCTTGATTTACACGGTAGTCAAACCATGGTCCAAGGAAGACCAGATGGATATATAATAGTTTCATAGATTGTCATGATTTTGTTTCCTCATTTGTTCTGTTTGATTTGCAAAGACACCTTGCGAGATGAAATGTAAAAGTAAACATGAACCGTTTGACTTGTTTACATTGATGGTATATAAATAAAGAAATATAAAAAAATAAAAAAGGAACCAAGTATAATTGGTTTATTAAAAACATTAGAAGATATGAGAGATAATTTGACTTAATCTACATTTCATGTCTTTTCTGAATAATAATAATAATAATAATAATGGGGTCGATCCGATAAAAATCGTCGCCCGCAAAAGCCGGCGACGCCAATATTTGCGCGGGTTTGGTATCCTATATACGGCGTAACCTAGAAGTTACGCGCGTATATTTCTGCCGTCGCCCGTAGTTTTTTGGGCCATAGGCAGGTATACCAAACCCGCGCAGTTTGGTATCCAATATACAGCGTAAGGACTTACGTGGCGAAAATGGCGAAATCTTACTCCATTTTCACCTCGCCACAAAAAGCAACCGTAAGAAGCCTTACGCTGACTATTGGAGCCCCGTAACTCCCTAAACTGGCTGCTAAAATAAACCTAACACCTAACGCATTCGCAATGTCTATCTCCCTGTCAACCGCGATCCCCCGCCGCAATCCCTAATAAAGTATTTAACCCCTAAACCGCCGCCCTCTACATAAACTAACCCCCTACTGTGAGCCCCTAAAACCGCCACCATCTAACTGATCTATCCCCTAATGTGAACCCCTAAAACCGCCACCATCTAACTGATCTATCCCCTAATATGAACCCCTTACACCGCCGCCATCTATATTAAAATTATTAACCCCTAATTTAATCTACCTACCCCGCCGCCAGCTATATTATCTATATTAACCCTAAGTATATTATAGTTAATATAGTTATTACATTATATATATTAACTATATTAACCCTAATTATATTAGGGTTAATATAGTTACTATAGTATTTATATAAACTATATTAACTCTATCTAACCCTAACACCCCTAACTAAATTCTTATTAAATAAATCTAATTCATATTATAAACTAAAATATTCCTATTTAAATCTAAATACTTACCTATAAAATAAACTCTAAGATAGCTACAATGTAATTAATAATTACATTATAGCTATGTTAGGGTTTATATTTATTTTACAGGTAAATTGTTAATTATTTTAACTAGGTATAATAGCTATTAAATAGTTATTAACTATTTAATAGCTACCTAGTTAAAATAATTACCCAATTACCTGTAAAATAAATCCTAACCTAAGTTACAAATACACCTACACTATCAATAAATTAAATAAACTACAAATATCTATCTAAAAATACAATTAAATAAACTAAACTAAATTACAAAAAAAAACAAACACTAAATTACAAAAAATAAAAAAAAGATTACAAGATTTTTAAGCTAATTACACCTATTCTAAGCCCCCTAATAAAATAATAAAGCCCCCCAAAATAAAAAAATTCCCTACCCTATTCTAAATTAAAAAAGTTCAAAGCTCTTTTACCTTACCAGCCCTTCAAAGGGCCTTTTGTGGGGGCATGCCCCAAAGAAAACTGCTCTTTTGCCTGCAAAAAAAAACACAATACCACCCCCCAACATTACAACCCACCACCCACATACCCCTAATCTAACCCAAACCCCCCTTAAATAAGCCTAACACTACCCCCCTGAAGATCTCCCTACCTTGTATTCACCCAGCCGGGCCGAACTCCTCATCCGATCCAGGCGATGTGTTCCAGCAAGCGGCAGTGAAGTCTTCTTCCATCCGGGCGATGTCTTGAAGCAAGCGGCAGAGAGTCTTCTTCCATCGGCGACGTCTTCAAGCAAATCGGCATCTTCAATCTTCTTTCTTCGCTCCTCCGCCGCGGAGCATCCTTCCGGCACGACGACTTCCCGGCGAATGAGGTTCCTTTAAATGACGTCATCCAAGATGGCGTCCACTGAATTCCGATTGGCTGATAGGATTCTATCAGCCAATCGGAATTAAGGTAGAAAAATCTGATTGGCTGATTGAATCAGCCAATCAGATTCAAGTTCAATCCGATTGGCTGAACCAATCAGCCAATCGGATTGAACTTGAATCTGATTGGCGTGTTAGACAGTGCGGGTAATTTAGACTTTAGTCAGGTTTTGTAGGCGCCGGCAGTTTCTAAAGTGCCGCAAGTCACTGGCGACGCCAGAAATTTGTACATGCGCAGATTTCTGGACATCGCTGGTTTGTCAGACTTACGGCACGTTAGCATCTGACGGCGACATATATGGGATAGCTCGAGTTGCGAGCTGAAACTGCGGGCGACGCGAGTTCCCTCGCTTGCGCCGCAAACTACGATCTATATTGGATCAACCCCAATATGTTTACTGCAAACACTAATTTTGTTGGTATAACTATTATTGCTTCACCTCTTAAATGGTAGAAAGAGCTTCAGCACATTGCTTTGAGGCCATATCTGTCATGCAAGGGGTTCAAATTCTTGAGAAATAAGTGTGTATAGATCATACGTCAAAGCACCCCAAAGTAAAAAAAAAAATCTTAATTTATTATGATATTTTCTCTGAATTTCTGAAAAAGGGTTATGGCAGGTTTGTATGTTATGCTTTAAATTCTTTGCAGGATCATCCCATGTTGGGAGCTCTGTCCTGCTGTCTTTCCGCATGCTTTTCTTATCATTTTTATGTTCTGTTTTTACTAAGAGAAACCAGGGACTTCCCAAATACCAATTAACAGCCAGGCCACAGCCTATCACCACTCTATGCCATTCAGCCATACCCAAGACTACTCCAACTCTGCCGCTGTGCACCCAGATTAGCCCATGCCACACAGTCATGCTCCAGATTGTTCCAATTTTGCCCATGTGCACCCAGATTAGCCCATGCTACCCAGCTATTCTCCAGACTGCAACAATCTGCCACTGTGCACCAAGATTAGCCCATGCTACCCAGCCATGCTCCAGATTGCTCCAATTTTGCCAATGTGCACACAGATTAGCCCATGCTACCCAGCCATTTTCCATTTTCCAGACTGTGCCAAGTCTGCCCATGTGCACTCAGATTAGCCCATGCCCCCAGTCATGCTCCAAAATGCTCCAATTCTGCACATGTGCACCTACATTAGCCAGCGTCAACCAGCCATGCACCAGAATGCTCTAACTCTGCCCATGTGGCACCTAGACTGTCTCAACTCTGCCCCATGCCACCCAGTTATGCTCTAGTTCATACAAACTTTGTCCATGTGTCACCCAACTCTGCACATGTACTTACCAAACTTTACCCCATGCCACCCAGCCATGCTAAGATCATCCGTGCTCTGTTCATGTGTCACACACTCATACCCCAGACTGCCCTAATTCTACCCAGGTACTACCATAACCACCCTAACTCCTTCATGTCTGTTCACTGTGTGCACATTCATTTAATATATATCTAAATTGTTAACCATTTCTTCCAGGTGTTTTTGTCTTAAAACAACCTTACTCTAATTCCTGTATTACTAAATCATCAGTATTGGAGTAACTGGAATCATAGTATAGTATAAAAACAATATTTAAAATCACTCCTTCCATGTTTATACCATGTATCAGTTTTGTATCTAAATCTAAATTTTCAGGTAACCATGAAACCAGTGAACAAAGTATCAGCACCACTAAATTGTTGTGAACAGCACTTTTTGCGCAGTTGTATGGTATGTTTAAAAGGTTGCCTAGCTATTCTAGCATAGTAGACTCTTTAACCCCGCTGCTGAACAACGAGTTAACCTTGACTCAAACCTAAAACTTTAACACACACACACACACACATATATATATATATATATATATATATATATATATATATATATATATATATATATAAAAGGTAAATAGTTGGAGTCCAGCACCATAAGTTATACTTAATTTTCAGCCTGTGTGCTCGTCACCAAGGAGTATCAGCCAAACTCCAATGTTTACAGTCCATATAAGAAGAAAGGGAACAGCACCACAGTACAAAATTCTTCTTTAAAGGTGAAAAATGTTCTTTATTTGGATATAACAACCATAAAAGCGACGTTTCGTTACCTTTCTTCTTATATATATATATATAGTAATATGTAGAAGGGAGCCAGCACACACTTTAGCAGTCAACATCCAGGGTGCTTTTTAACATAACATAGATAATATACAGACAATAGGAAGGCACTCACCGTACTAAAAGTATAACTCTTTATTTCATAGTTAACGTTTTTGGGGTTACCCCCGTCCTCAGACCACTATATATATGTGTGTGTCTGTATACAATATATACAGTATATATATGGAATATATATTTTTGCTTTGATTAAAATAATTTCTAAAGTTAACCAGCATTCAAGTGGGTTGTAGCCCCCAATTGTATAAAGATTTAAATCTTTAGGGAATTTTAAGAGGCATTTTAGCAAATAGTAGGCTGGAGGATTTAGTTATCACATGCACACAAGAAAGTTAAATAGTATTTATTTATTTACTTATTTTAAATCCTCCCTCATGCTGTTTCATCCACTGTTTACTGACTGCAATACAGGACCAGGAGGAGTCAAGACAAGACATGGGTGGGGCCAGTTGCATTGTGGGTGGAGTCACAGAAGTGTGACTGGCCATTGTGCGGGGCATGATCAGGCATTTATTAACTGGTTTTGGGTGCTCCCCAGCTTCACATTTATAAGGAAGGGAGAGCAGGAACTGTCCTTAAACATGCTTTGAATTCCTACATCAACAATACTTACATACTTATTGTGCTAATCTCATATAAAGAAACATACGGCCAGATTACGAGTGTTGCGTTATGAGCTGTGCGGTGCTAAAGTGCAGTTTTTTCTCACTGCTCACTTACCTGCAGCGCTGGTATTACAGGATTTTACAAACCCGGCGTTAAAAGACAAGAAGTGAGTGTAGAGCAAAATTGAGCTCCATACCGCACTTCAATAGCAGCGCTGCTTAAGTCAGCGGTGAGCTGGTTGTACGTGCTTGTGCACAATTTCCCCATAGACATCAATGGGGAGAGCCGGCTGAGAAAAAGTCTAACACCTGCAAAAAAGCAGCGTAATCTCAGTAACGCAGCCCCATTGATTCCTATGGGGAAATAAAAGTTATGTTTACACCTAACACCCTAAAATGAACCCTGAGTCTAAACACCCCTAATCTTACACTTATTAACCCCTAATCTGCCACCCCCGACATCGCCAACACCTACATTATACTTATTAACCCCTAATCTGCCGCTCCAAACATCGCCGCAACCTACATTATATTTATTAACCCCTAATTTGCTGCCCCCAACATAGCCGACATCTACATTATATTTATTAACCCCCTAATCTGCCACCCCCAATGTCGCTGCAACCTACCTACACTTATTAACCCCTAATCTGCCGCCCCAAACGTCGCAGCCACTATTCTAAATGTATTAACCCTAAACCTAAGTCTAACCCTAACCCTAACACCCCCTAACTTAAATATAATTAAAATAAATCTAAATAAAAATTACTATTATTACCTAAATAATTCCTATTTAAAACTAAATACTTACCTATAAAATAAACCCTAAGATAGCTACAATATAACTAATAGTTACATTGTATCTAGCTTAGGGTTTATTTTTATTTTATAGGCAAGTTTGTATTTATTTTAACTAGGTAGAATAGTTATTACATAGTTATTAACTATTTAATAACTACCTTGCTAAAATAAATACAAATTTACCTGTAAAATAAAACCTAACCTAAGTTACACTAACACCTAACACTACACTACAATTAAATAAATTCCCTACATTAAATATAATTAAATAAATTAAATTAAATTAGCTAAATCACAAAAAAACCACTAAATTACAGAAAATAAAAAACTAATTACAAGATATTTAAACTAATTACACCTAATCTAATAGCCCTATCAAAATAAAATAAAAAATCCCCCCCAAAATAAAAAAACCCTAGCGTAAACTAGACTATCAATAGCCCTTAAAAGGGCCATTTGCAGGGCATTGCCCCAAAGAAATCAGCTCTTTTACCTGTAAAAATAATACAAACAACCCCCCAAAAGTAAAACCCACCACCCACACAACCAACCCCCCAAATAAAAGCCTAACTAAAAAAACCTATGCTCCCCATTGCCCTAAAAAGGGCATTTGGATGGGCATTGCCCATAAAAGGGCATTTAGCTCTATTGCAGGCCCAAAGCCCCAACCTAAAAAATAAACCCACCCAATACACCCTTAAAAAATCATAACACTAACCCCCAAAGATTCACTTACCGGGAGAAGTCTTCATCCAAGCGGCAAGATGTCCTCAACGAAGCCGACAGAAGTGGTCCTCCAGACGGGCAGAAGTGGTCCTCCAGATGGGCAGAAGTTTTCATCCAGACGGCATCTTCTATCTTCATCCTTCCGGCGCAGAGCGGGTCCATCTTCAAGACATCTGACGCGGAGCATCCTCTTCTTCCAATGGACTAACGACGAATTAAGGTACCTTTAAATGACATCATCCAAGATGGCGTCCCTTAGATTCCGATTGGCTGATAGAATTCTATCAGTCAATCGGAATTAAGATAGAATAAATCCTATTGGCTGATTGGATCAGCCAATAGGATTGAGCTCACATTCTATTGGCTGTTCCAATCAGCCAATGGAATGCAAGCTCAATCCTATTGGCTGATTATTTAATTATAGTGTAGTGTTAGGTGTTAGTGTAACTTAGGTTAGGTTTTATTTTACAGGTAAATTTGTATTTATTTTAGCTAGGTAGTTATTATATAGTTAATAACTATTTAATAACTATTCTACCTAGTTAAAATAAATACAAACTTGACTGTAAAATAAAAATAAACCTTAAGCTAGATACAATATAACTATTAGTTATATTGTAGCTAGCTTAGGGTTTATTTTATAGGTAAGTATTTAGTTTTAAATAGGAATTATTTAGGTAATGATATTAATTTTATTTAGATTTATTTAAATTATATTTAAGTTAGGGGGTGTTAGGGTTAGGGTTAGACTTAGGTTTAAAGGGTTAATACATTTAGAATAGTGGCGGCAACGTGGGGGACAGCAGATTAGGGGTTAATAAATGTAGGTAGGTGGCGGCAATGTTGGGGGCATCAGATTAGGGGTTAATAAATATAATGTAGGTTGCGGCGATGTTAGGGGTGGCAGATTAGGGGTTAATAAGTATAATATAGGTGGCTGCGATGTTAGGGGGGGCAGATTAGGGGTTAATAATATTTAACTAGTGTTTGCGAGGCGGGAGTGCGGCGATTTAGGGGTTAATATGTTTATTCTAGTGGCGGCGATGTCCGGAGCGGCAGATTAGTGTTTAAAATTTTTATTATAGTGTTTGCGATGCGGGAGGGCCTCGGTTTAGGGGTTAATAGGTAGTTTATGGGTGTTAGTGTACTTTTTAGCACTTTAGTTATGAGTTTTATGCTACGGCGTTGTAGTGTAAAACTCATAACTACTGACTTTAGAATGTGTTAGGAAGGCGTAGGAGGTAGAGGGTGTGCTGCTCACTTTTTGGCCTCCCAGGGCAAACTCGTAATACCGGCACCATGGATATCCCATAGAAAAAAGGGTTTACGAACTTTACATAAGTCGGTTTGTGGTAAGGCCAAAAAAGTGTGTGGTGCCCCTAAACCTGCAAGACTCGTAATAGCAGCGGTAGTGAAAAAGCAGCGTTAGGACCTGTTAACGCTGCTTTTTCAGCTTACCGCAAAACTCGTAATATAGCCGATAGATTTTAATGATGATAAGAACCTAAAGGCCTATTAAATCTGCCTATATCTTGATCCACACAGCTGATTGGTGCGTATAATCCTCTATAGGCGCAGGGGTGTATACATATTTCCAACCTCAGTGCTTAAAACAACCAGTGTCCATTTAATTTATATTAAAACCTTGCTAAAAATACTATGCTATTACAACACAACCTGAGCATACTGTACAATATGTTGTTAATCAGGGGAATATTATGGCCTAGGCCAACAAGGCCGGTGCCTAGGACAGCAGCTTTGGGAGGGGCAGCACAGCACCCTATCCTCTCTCTAAAAGCCAGCACACAGTACTGTGAGCAATAAAGTGCAGGCTTTTACAGGGAAGACAAGGCACGTGCGCAGATTAAGGTCACTCTTCACAAGTAGTGCTCCTTTAAACCTTTGCTTCATTTAGATCCGCAGGCATTTTTGCAGTGGAAGTGTTCTTAGTGAGAATCTTGCCCGGGGATATGCTTCCAAGGTGAGGCTGGAGGAGAAGACCTTGTGCTGATATGCTGCCTCCCTTTGTCACCTGTGGTGGGTCTGTGAGTGCAGCGCTTATTGCAGGTCTTAGCAACGAACAGACTGGATTAGATCAGCTTGTGATGTCTAATCATATACTCTCAGTACTAATGTATGTTAGGTACTAATAGCTTTCACTGCATTCATGAACCCATGGAGTAAATAGTAAACGGACACTTAAAAAGTTTCATTACTTGAATGATGGTAATTACTGTATGTTGTTGCATGTAAAGGGCAGTGATTGTTTCAAAGTGTATTCTTCTTTCCCTCCCTTCCTCTCTCCCTTCTTTCCCTTTCTCCCTCCATTCCTCCCTCAACTCCCTCCTTTCTTTCTTCCTTTCCCTTCTTTCTTTCCCTCCCTATCTTCTTTCTCTCAACATCCTCCCTTGCTCCCTTCTTTCACTCTTTTCTTTCCCTCCCCCTTTTCTCCTCTCCCTCCCCACTTTTCTCTTCTCTCTCTCCCTTCCTTCCCTCTTTCCTTTCCCTCCCTTTTCTCCCCTTCCCTTCTTTTCTCTCCCTTCTCTCAGAGAGAAAATGGTATGAGATGCATGCAATTCAACCCACCTCTATGCAAGTGTTTTGCTAGCCCATTTTCTTTTGGATTGTTATGAAAAAAACAAAAATAAAACATTTTACACACTGACCCCAAAAAATATTAAGGCCTAAAACTTTTTTTTGGGGGGGGGGGGCAGCAGAATTTTGAGTGCCTAGGGCAGCACAAAACCTTAATACGCCACTATGTTAATGCAATGCTATAATATATTTGTTATCTATATCCTACTCTAAAACAGCACTGCCCTCAAACATTTTGTCAGGTGCCATTGTTTATCATGATTATAATGAAATTTAAAAAAAAATCGATTTGAACCTGATGTCTGGTAAAATACAAATATCTTCAGAAATATGGAAAGGTATAGAAAAGACATATACCCTGATCTTGCTGCCAAATTTAGTAAAACGCATCCTTTTTTGAGCTCCCTTTCAGAAAATGGTTAGGTATTGGGTTGACAGAGCTTTTGAGGATCTGATAGCTTGAGAACGGCTCAGCAAGATGTTCTGAAAAGCTGGCAAAAACTTTATACAAGGAGGCACTACAAAGATGCCAATGTTCTTTTGTGTCTGTGCTTCTTTGATAAATTATGAGCTAGTGAGAAAGGGGATTGCTATGTGAATACTGTGATGAACCATATGTCTAGCAGTGGAGCATAAGCAGCTGCATAAACACAATAGTACAATGACATTTTAGCATTCTGCCTGTCATACCCCACCCATATGAATATACAAATACTTTCAATTATATATCTGCTTTTACTGTAGGTGTTGCATCTGTTTTCGTCTATGGGATGTTATTGCAATATGTCTTTTTAAATAAAACAGCTGGACGTGTATGCATTTAGGCAATAAAAGTGTCTGTTTTTTTCTTCCTTGTGTAAACATGTAATTCTTGCGGTATGTGGATCATTTGTAATTGTCAGAAGCATTTTTATCATCATTATGCTAGATTTTATTTTAAGTAGTCAATTAGTTTTACATTTTTATTGATTAAGCAGTTGCATTTTACATTGTACTCGTTTAAGTAAGCATTAAATTGGCTGATAAAAAAATGAATACAGGCTTGTAGAATTCAGACCAGTATATTATGAGACAATTGTGGTGGTTAAACCTATATTAATTCCGTTGGAATGTTATATGCAGGGAAAAATATGCTTCTGGCAAGCCAAGCAGAAGATTGTATATTATACACAGAACAGTGTATTTTTACCATAGGTAAACTTGACCCATATAACTTAGGCCAGTAGAGACTCCCTTTGCTATGCTCTACCTTTTGCTGTTTTTAAGGTTGATTTTGTCAATGCCTGGAACAGGCTTATAAGTTTGTCTCTTGTCATTAGTATTCTCTGACATATGGAACATAAAAGTAAGTCAATCAAACCTCAGCAATGCCAAGATTTGCTTCACTCTTTTACAATTAAAAAAAAGCAGCAATGGCCTCCAGTGGCGTCACTAGGGTTGGTGTCACCCGGTGCGGTAAGTCATGGTGTCACCCCCCCCCCCAGAAAGCAGACACACACATACAAACACTCAGACACACTTAAAAACATACTTAGATGCACACACAAACACTCGGAAACACACTCAGACACACACACAAAAACACACACACAAAAACTCAGACACACACATACAAAATATGTAAACTGCACTGCATTAATTATGAAGCTCATGCCTAGAGCTGCTCCCTGGCTCAGCAGAACATCAAATGAAAGATAAACAGAGCACTCTAAAATAAATCACTGAAGAAAAGGTTTAGGCGCACAAACTATGAAAATTCTGCTCTCTGACTCTGTTCCAAGTCTGTCAGTGCACAGCCCTGGGCCGCATGTCACTGAGCAGTGAGCACAGATAGGCAGGCAGGTTTAGGCTAGCAGCGCAACTTTGCAAGCCCCACGGCACACCCACAACATTCATAGTGAAATTGGGCAGGGGAGGAGCAAAGTACAAACAAGCAAAAGCAGCCGGGAAAACTATTTGTTGAAATTGCAGCACTGGCTCAAGGGGCAAAAAAATTGTGAGTCTACAACTTCCCCAGTCCCACTAATGTTCACAAATGCCAGCCTCTAATAAAATAATCTATGCATCTCAACATTGTATTTCTTTGAATTTCAATAAAATGTAAAAAAAAAATAAAAAAAAAAATTTTTTTTTTTTTGGTGTCACCCCCTGGAGGGTGTCACCCGGGTGCGGCCCGCCCCCCCCCGCCCCCCCCTAGTGACGCCACTGATGGCCTCTCCCCCTTTGTCACATACTGGAGGGGCTGCTGGCTGGGAAGAATGTGAAATCAGTCATGCACTCCTATGTGATCAGTGTAATGTGCAACACTGTATATTCATAAGTTGTTATAGAGCAAACAGGCACTTGAAAAGATACATTTAGTATATTCTAACAATAACCAATTAACATTTGTCATCAATTTACTAACCCTAGCATCAATTTACTAAACCTAGAATTTGCCCTTTTCATACACAAGAGTCTCCTTCACTTGCTCATCTTATCTTTATTGGTTAATAGGAACCCTCCATACGACTGCTCTGTCGGTCTCTAAGTCAACATATTGTCCCAGGCAAACCAGTCTACCACCTTCATGCTCTCTCTGAAAACATTTTAGTTAACAAAAACTTCCATTTATTTCTCTGAAAAATCATAACACCATATCCTATTATAATAACCTTCTAACTGTCTTTTACTTTGCACTAGCACAATGTAGGTATCCTCCTAGTGTAGCAGAGATCTCATAATTCTATCTTGCAGGAATTTAATGAGTTGGGAACTTTGGTTTGCTGTCCTTCCTGTTGCTTTTTCCCCCTATTTTGTCTCTAATTCTACAAACAATGTCTATACCCCATACAAAAACCAAGAAACGCAGACAATGCACATCCATCATCTGCCTGGACTGCTAAACTGTGACTGCTCAACCCCCTCTTTTCTACTCTAGCTAACCTCAGCCTACCATTCATGAAGCTGAAGAAGACAATGTTGGGATCTATGTAGTCCTCATGTCTTTTGTCTCATTTACCACCTAAAGCATTAAATTGTAAGGTCTTTGGAGCAGGCTCTCCTGCCTATGTATTATTTTGTATTATTATGTGTGTCCTATAATATCTTTTTGTGTACTAGTTTTGATAATATAAATTGTTGTGTTTAAGCTTTTGTATAATACCTCTATGATTAACGCTTTGGAACTTGATGGTACTTTTTTTAAATAAATTACGAACATAATAACAATAATCATCAATTTACAACATGTCAATGAATGTCAAATGAAGATATGGCATACAGAAAAAATATTTTATATGGTTAAAGGTGCATTCTAAAGCAAAATAACATTTTATTATTTATCCCCAGCATAATGTTTTATAAACGTCTCACCTATAAATGTATTTTTGTTTTTATTACAGTAAATAATAGTGTTTTTAAAGGACGTATGTATTTTATAGTGACATTTTAATTCATGTTAATTTTGTTCCAAGACTGATTCATTTTATTCAACAGTCTTCTTTGTGTATTCCTTGGGTATCAGAAAGTGGGTGTACAAAAGGAAATAATTTTTTGTTGTTAATCATATTTTATTGACTCTTGAAGAGATATAAAAAAACCTGTTTAATTGTTATAATAAAAAAGCACTAAGCAGTGGGTTATACTTAATAAAAATCATTGCAATATGTATTATTCATCACTTTAAAGGATTTTACCTTTTACTTATTTTTCTTTTTAACTCATTCATGCATGGTCCATTACTTCCTGTCACAGCCCCACAAGGGGGATGTGGTCTCTAAAGAAAGGCAAAGGAGTCACTTTCCTTTTGAAGTGTCTGCTAGGAAACACCTGCACTAGGTCCAGACAGTTTAATGCTCAGTAGAAGACTTTTGCTGCAAAACTCATGTTGCAGTAGAACATACATTTTAAATAATGATAGCTCCCTTATCTCACTAAAGGCTACACTGAAAATGTCTAACTTATTTTGCAAGAATGTTTCTAAAGGAGTACTTTTTCATTTGCCTTTAAAGTAAAGTTGGAGACAATACTGTGTCTTAGCCCTACAATGGGCCAGATTACAAGTGGCTACCTATTTTTTTTTCTCTCTCTTGCATGTTAGCTCGTATTACAAGTTATAGTAAAAAGTTAGTGCAGGTGTGAAAGGCTAACTTCAGGAATTAAGTTCGTGCTATCTTCTTATATATAGACTAATGGCCAAAAATATTGGCACCCCTGCATTTCTGTCAGATTATGCACTACTTCGCCAAGGAAATTATTGCAATTACAAATGTTTATGCATTCACATCTTTATTTCTTTTGTTTGTATTGGTTTGACACAAAAAAGTGGAGAGAAAAAAAGTCAAATCTGACACATTCCACGCAAAACTCCAAAAATGGACTGGACAAAATTCTCCCTGGACATGGACGAAAAAGAAAAATTAATCAAAGATTGCAACAAAGGATTGTTCGAATGGTGGATTAAGAACCTTGATCAACTCCCAGACAAATTCAAGCTGACCTTCAGGCACAGGCTACAAATGTGTCAGCTCAAACTATACGTCACCACCTGAATGAAAAGGGACGCTATGGTAGGAGACCCAGGAGGACCCCACTGCTGACACAGAAACATTAAAAAGTCAGATAGGAGTTTGCCAAAACTTACCTGAGGAAGCCAAAATCCTTTTGGGAGAATGTGCTGTGGACAGACAAAACTAAATTACAGCTTTTTGGTAAAACCCATCATTCTACTGTTTTCAGAAAAAGAAATGAGGCTTTTAAAGAAAATAATACAGTCCCTACAGTCGAACATGGTACCAAAAAAATTCTGTGGTCCAATGTAGGGCCCAGTGTCAGAAAGTTGGTTGTCTGTCAGAGGTCATGGATCTTACAGCAGGACAATGACCCAAAGCACAAATCAAAAAGCACCCAGAAATGGTTTAAGACAAACTGTTGGAGAGTAATGAACTGGCCAGCAATGAGTCCAATATATGTGCCTACTATATACAGCATACAAATATCAACTAGTCATACAGTATTTTTACATAGATATTAGCATACCTTCAGATTCTGTGATCAAGAGCTCAGCGTGTCAAAAGCCATTGTGGAGCTGCTTGATTGTGTGTTGTGTGAAATGATCCTTTAAACTGACCACTCAATGCCAATTAGACATGATGTCATATGACGCATCTAGGAGGAGGGATTACATAACGTATCACATCCTCTGTGTTAGAATGTATCTGTCAGCCTTAACACTCTACGATTTAAACAGAGGAATTAATAGATTGAAACAAAATGGTTACTTGGGCCAATGGTGTTTAGGCATTGCCATATTAACCGTTAGTTATTTTACACATATGTTATTACTTACGATTATTTCAGAAACACCACTAGGCAAATTTATGGCATTCTGTGCTAAGCATAATAAAAGGTGTTATGTACACCACATGGTTAATATGCGTATGGTGATACGCATCACATAAGTAAAAGATAATCACATTAGTAAAAGACATTAGGGGGCTGATTTATCAAGCTTCGTATGGAGCTTGATGCCTCTGTTTCCGCACGAGCCTTCCGCTGCTCCATAACTTGTCCACCTGCTCTGAAGCCGTGGATAGAAATTAACCTGATCGAATACGATCAGGTTAATTGACACCCCCTGCTAGCGGCTGATTGGCCGCGAATCTGCAGGGGGCGGCATTGCACCAGCATTTCACAAGAACTGCTGGTGAAATGATAAATGCAGATAGCGCATGTTGTCTGCATTTATCGATGTGCAGCAGACATGATACGCTACATCGTATCATGTCCGCTCACACTATGATAAATTGATAAATCTACCCCTAGGTATGCAGTTATAATCATTAACTAATTATACACAAACAATACATTTCTATGTTTATATAGAGCAATTGGAAAGCCATATACAAAGGTAATAACAAATTTAGTATAATGAGATGTTATAACATGTTCATTAAGTTAACACTTAGTTAAATAGGGAATAGTCAATGTATGTATTTAGCCCCCTTGGAGCAAGTGTACCTAATCTATGTATCCATTGTGTCTCTTTATTAAGTAATTCATCATCTCTGTTACCCCTTTCTTAAGGGGGCATATTCTATCTATCACCATAGCCCGTAACATGACTACCGTATGTCCCATTTCCAAGTGTCTGGCTACCGGTTAGTCACTTTTTCTATCTTTTATAGCTGATGTAATTACACTTTTGTGGTTAGCCAGTCTTTCTTTGAAAGGGGTACACGCTTTACCAATGTAGAATTTTCCACATAGACATGTAAGGAAGTAGACTACATAGTCAGAGGTACAGGTAAGTCAGTGTCTGATGTTATATTTTTTTGTTTTAAAGAGGTGACTTAATGTTGCGACTGAATATAAGGTGTTGCATATAACACAATTCCCACATTTGTAACAACCTGGCTTACCCTTCGGGAGCCAGGTTTTTTTGTTCCAGACTAATGTCATGTTTGACTAACATGGTTCTCAAAGGGCAAAGCTTGAGATGAGGAATTACTTAAAAGAGAGACACAATGAATACATAGATTAGGTACACTTGTTCCAAGGGGACTAAATACATACATTGACTATTTGCTATTTTACTAAGGGTTATAACATCTCATTATGCTAAATTTGTTATTACCTTTGTATATGCCTTTCCAATTGCTCTATTTCCACATAGAAATGTATTGTTTGTGTATAATTGGTTAATGATTATAACTGCATACCTAGGGCGAGATTACATTACAGCGTAACTGCTGAAACCCCCGCCGCCCGTAATCTCACCTTGCACATCGGGGTATCAGCCAATAGGATTTCAGTAGCTCTCATCCTATTGACTGATTTGAATTTGAAGAATCAAATCAGCCAATAGGAATGTAAGGGACACCATATTTAAATGCATGCCTTGAATTCACTATTCAGTGTACGGCGGCGATCAAACAAAGAGGATCCTCCATTCTCCATGGCTCCACGGTTGCCGGTCATGCTCCGCACTCACCTCCACTTCACACTGGCTTGGTCTTGGATGAAGAAGGAAGTGGTCCCCGCATGGAAGAAGATGTCAACTGCTTGGAAGAAGACTTTTCCGCCGGACTTCAAGAACGGTGAGTACCTATTTGGGGGTTAGATTTAGGATTTATTTTATTTTTTTGGGGTTTGTTTTTTTTAGATTAGGGATTTATTGGGCACTCTTAAAAGAGCTGAATACCCTTTTTAAAGGCAGTAAAAAAGCTGAATGTCCTTTTAAGGGCAATGCCCATACAAATGCCCCTTTAGGGGCAATGGGTAGTTTAAGTTTTTTTAGTGTTAGGTTTATTTATTTTGGTGGCTGGTGGGTTTTACTGTTAGGGAGGGACTTAGAATTTTTTTAAAATGCAAAAGAGCTCTTTAATTTAGGACAAACTCAGACAAAATGCCATTTTAAAGGCTATTGGTAGTTTAGCATTAGATTAGGGGGTGTTTTTATTTTGGGGGACTTTTTTATTTTCATAGGGATTAGGTTTATTTTTTTTAATTTTTGATAATTTGGTTTATTATTTTATGTAATGTTAGACTTTTTTATTGTTTTGTATTCTTAGATTAGTTTAATTTTATTTATTTTTTTTTAAGTAATGTTAGGTTTTTATTTTAATTTATTTTAATTTAGGTAATTGGGGTTAATTTAGGGGGTGTTTGGTTAGGGGGCTTAGTAATTTAATTAGTTATTTGCGTTGTGGGGGTTTGGCGGATTAGAGGTTAATAGATTTATTAGGATTATTGGGTTGTGTGGGTTAATGGCGGATTAGGGGTTAATACATTTATTAGGTTTATTGCAATGTGGGTTAATGGCGAATTAGGGGTTAATACATGTATTAGGTTTATTGTAATGTGGGTTAATAGCAGATTAGGGGTTAATACATGTATTAGGTTTATTGCGATGTGGGTTAATGGCGGATTAGGGGTTAATATACTTTTATTAGTTATTGTGGTGGGGGATTGCGGGTGACAGGTAGATAGATATTGCACATGCGTTAGGTGTTTTTCAATATTTTCAGCCTGTTACGGATTTACGTTGATCACATGTGGCAAGGTGAAAATGTAGTAACATTTCTCCATTTTCGCCGCTCAAGTCCTTGCGCTGAATATGTGATACCGATTTGCAACGCGGTTCTATGTTAGCTTATGGGAGTAAAAATTGTGGGCGACGGGTGAAATATACGTGCCACATTTATATGCGGCGTCGTATATGTGATACCAAAACCGCATAAAAACCGGCATCGCCCGCAAAATCTTATATGTAATCTTGCCCCTAATGTCTTTTACTAATGTGATTATCTAACTTTGATGGCTAAGATTAACATCTTATCACCATACGCATATTAACCATGTGCTGTACATAGCACCTTTTATTATGTTTAGCAGAGAATGCCATCAAATTGCCCAGTGGCGATTCTGAAATAACATGTGTAATAACATAAAATAACTAATGGTTAATATCGCCATGCCTAAACACCATCTGCCCAAGTAACCATTTTGTTTCAAGCTATTATTTCCTCTGTTTAAATCGTAGAGTGTTAAAGGGACATTAAATCCCAAAATTTTGTTTCATTATTCAGATAGAGAATACAATTTAAAAAAGAGTTTCAAATCTACTTCTATTATCAAATTTGCTTTGTTCTCATGTTATTCTTTGTTGAAGGGATACCTAGGTAGGTAGCGTGCACATGCCTGAAGAACTACATGACAGGAAATAGTGCTGCCATCTAGTGCTCCTGCTAATGCATAACAATGTTGCAAAGCTGCTGCCATATAGTGCTGTAGACACGTGCAAACTTATGAGCTTACATCCCAGCTTTTCAACAAAGGATAACAAGAAAACAAAGAAAAATTGATAACTGAAATAAATTGGAAATTTGTTTAAAATGTTCTATCTGAATCACGGAAGAAGAAAAAAATGGGTTTTATGTCCCTTTAAGGCTGACAGATACATTGCAACACGGAGGTTGTGATACGTCCTGTAATCCCTCCTCCTAGATGCATCATATGAGGTCATGTCCAATCTGCACTGAGCGGTCAGTTTAAAGGATCGTTTCACACAACACACAATCAAGCAGCTCCACAATGGCGTTTGACACGCTGAGCACTTGATCACAGAATCTGAAGGTATGCACATACATATTTACACATATAAACACTTAAATACATATGTACACACATATATAAACATGCATATATACACACATACACATATTTAGACATTACACATAGGAGCCCTTTCCAGTCAAACACCTTGACATATCTCTTTTAACACTTTTAAAATATACATATTAAAATATTTTTTTTAATTAAAAAGTGCTTATATGAGTGTAATACTTTTATTTCAATGTGTTTTTGATGTGTTTAAAAACAAATAAAAAAAATGAACCCTTACACTTTACTAGGTCTCAAGCTATACTAAATATTCTGTTTTAGTTTCTGCCGTTGCTTGAGCACGAACTATAACTTTCAACCAGTAATACCAGCACTATTTAGTGTGGTCGCAATATCCATTTCAAATATTGGTTGTGCTAGAGCAATGTTGGCTGTGATAAGGTTTCTATGGTAAAAAAGTTGCGAGCTAATGTTAGCGCAGTCCATTGATAATAAATATTGCAGGCCACGCTATCATTAGTGCGCCACTTTATGGGGAAAGTTTAGCTTTTGTAATTTTCAACATAATTTGGATGCTATTTCAAGTTATGTGAGTGTAAATCTTACAATGTCATATGCTTTGTTACTTTAATAGTTCCTGAATAGTTAATGTTTTAGAGAACTACTATAACTATCTCCTCTATATTTAAACATGTTCAAAATTAACATGAAATTTGTGTTTATATCGAGAAGCATTTTCAAATTAGCATTATTTAAAATTTAAAAAAAAGAAAAAATGCCTAATTTCTTCTTTTTTCCTAATTGCTTACTCAAACTTTTCCACACCACTGGCATTATATCCCAGAAAATGAAGCTCATTCCTGCACCCCAGGATGCCTTATATATAATGTATATGTGTGTGTCTCTCTGTGATTCTGGGGAATTAGTTTAATCTTAGATGATACATTATATTAAGGATCTCATCAGATGTGGAAGAGATTGCAGAAGCATTCGCAATTACCAAGGAAATGTTGGAAAACATTAAGTTCTATACAGTCTGATAATACACCAGGGATACTTACGGGAAAATGCTGTTCAATGTAAGCATACAGTGGGTTATTAAACCTGAACCCTGCTGAGCCACTTTTTACACCGTGACCCAACCAAGTAGAACCCTGACCCACACAGGTCTATTTTCAACCATTAACGTGCATTCAACTTGGGTGGTTTTAAAATTCCAATCAGAAGCATAGCTACCTGAAATAGATTAGCCATCTGAATTTTGTTTTTGTTTTTTATTTTTACTTGGATTAGGAAGAAACAAAAAAAAAGGTTAAACATATATGCTGCCAATGTGACAGAGGATAATGATTCAGTATTAATAGCTGCCTAATGTGTTTAAATGCAGTTTTTTTAAAGGGGCATTACACTCAATGGGTCCGAATTATCAAGCTCCGAATGGCCCTGTTTCCGTGCAAGTTTTCAGGCTTATATGGAATATAAAGAATACAGGGGAGATAAATACCATCTTAAATCAAGGAAAATTTGCACATTTGTTTAGGGACTTAAAAGCCCAAACTGGTCTAGAATCCAATTATATTTTGTGACAAAACACAGTCTGAAGTAAAACCCCAGTTTTCACTAGTTACTTGAGACAGCAAGAATTTAATTACTTGACCCCTTGATTCGTCAACTTCCCGGCCCCACCACCATTAACAACTTATTTATATAATTAAGAATTTAAATAAGACTCAACACAAACTTTATTATGGTAAAATTTCTTGCGACAGCCTGTTAACTAAAACTTTTCACATTTTAAATAACAAATTCCAACAACAATTGAACTTATTAAAGTACATCAAAAATTCCCCCAGTGGTGCTAGTCTGAATCAAATTTCTCTCGCACCTCCTTTGTTAATTACCAGGCCGTACCACTCAATTCTTGGACAAAGCAAATTGGTAAGCTCGTTAAATTTTAGCACAGTTCGCTCCATGGGACCCCGATGCCCAAGGAACTCCTTAACCGGTTATCCCACCCCGTGGGGAGTTTAACCAAATTACCTCTGGCCTTGGTTAAATTGTAATTTCGAGGAGGACTAGTACCCCCACCGGCTGTGACACCATAAACCAAATGCTCAATCCCAGGGAGGGAGGGAAAACGGTTCCTCTGTGCAAAATAATTTTTAATCTAACATTACTTCCTCCCACTACCACTCTTTATTCTACTACCGCCCCTATCTCCTCCCAGGGGGTCAAATGCCCCCTCCCACTAGTTTGTGTCCGTGGTTTTCCTATGAGAACAAAACAAGTAATCTGGAGTGAAAAATATATTTTGCTTTGCAGAATCCTTTGTAAATTGGGGGAAAATGTTTTGAGTATATGTTTGAATAAAACATATCTTGTTGGCATCCTGGGAATTAAATCTAGCAAAGCCCATTGAAACAGGATTACGAGCTTTGCGCTATAGAGTGTGCAAAACGAACACAACACGTTATTTTACTCTCCATAGCGCTGCCATTACAAGTTTCTGAAAAGCCTCCTTGTGCATGTGATATGGTGACGATAAGCTCCATACCGCACAAAATCCAAGAGCTGAGAATACGTGCTCGTCCAAACTTTCCCAATAAACATCAATGGGGAGAGAGCGATCGCCGTAACGCAACCTCATTGATGTCTATGGGAAAATAAAGTTACGTTTAAACCTAACACCCTAACATAAACCCCAAGTCTAAACACCCCTAATCAGCCCCCCCCCCGACATCTCCGACACCTAAATAAAGTTATTAACCCCTATTCCACCGTTCCCCGACATTGCCGCCACTAATAAAAGTTATTAACCCTATTCCGCAGCTCCCCGACAATGCCCCCACTATAATAAATTTATTAACCCCAAAACCTCTGGCCTCCCACATCACCACCACTAAATAAACCTATTAACCCCTAAACCACCAGCCCCCCACATTGCAAAAATCTAAATTAAACTATTAACCCCTAAACCTAACAACCCCCTAACTTTATATTAAAATTACAATAACCCTATCACTTACCTGTGAAATAAAAAAAAATCAGTTTAAACTAACAAATAGCCTAACATAACTATTATACTAAACTATTATACAAAATTAAACTAACTATTAATTAAAAAAACTAAATTACACATTAAAACACTACTAAAATAATGTAATGTCTAAAGTTGCAAAAACTAAAAAATACTAAATTACGAAAAATAACAATTGAAATTATCAAAAAATAAAAACAATTACACCTAATCTTATAGCCCTATAAAAATAAAAAAGCCCCCCAATAAAAAAAAACTAGCCTACAATAAACTACCAATAGCCCTTAAAATGGCCTTTTGTATGGCATTGCCCTAAATAAATTAGCTCTTTTACCTGGAAAAAAATACAAAGACCCACCAACAGTAAAACCCACCACCCAACCAACCCCCCAAAATAAAAAACCTAACTCTAACAAAAACCTAAGCTACCCATTGCCCTGAAAAGGGCATTTGTATGGGCATTGCCCTTAAAAGGACATTCAGCTCAGCTCTTTTACATTGCCCTGAAAAGGGCATTCAGCTCTTTCACCTAAAGCCCAAACCTTAATCTAAAAAAAAAAAACACTCAAAAAGATTAAAAAAAAAAACAACCTAACACTAACCCCTGAAGATCCACTCACAGTTTCTGAAGTCCGGACATCAATCCTCATCCAGGCGGCAAGAAGTCTTCATCCAGGCGGCGTCTTCTATCTCCATCCCGGTGGCGTCTTCTATCTTCATTACAGCAGCGCGGAGCAGATCCATCCTTGAAGACATCCAGCTCGGAGCGTCCTCTTCATATGGTCACCGCCGTAAACTGGATCTTCAATGCAAGGGAGCCTTTTCAAAATGCCGTCCCTTGCATTCCTATTGGCTGATTTGATTCTTGAAATTCAAATCAGCCAATAGGATGAGAGCTACTGAAATTATTTTGGCTGATTTTAATAGCCAATATAATTTCATTAGCTCTCATCCTATTAGTTGATTTGAATTTCAAGAATCAAATCAACCAATAGGAATGCAAGGGACACCATTTTGAAAAGGCTCCCTTGCATTGAAGATCCAGTGTACTGCAGTGACTGTATGAAGAGGATGCTCCGCACTGGATGTCTTCAAGGATGGAGCCGCTCCACGCCGCCTGGATGAAGACTTCTCAACGCCTGGATGAGGATGGATGTCCGGACTTCAGAAATTGTGAGTGGATCTTCAGGGGTTAGTGTTAGGTTTTTTTTAAATCTTTTTGGGTGTTTTTTTTTTAGATTAGGGTTTGGGCTTTAGGTAAAAGAGGTGAATGCCCTTTTCAGGGCAATGCAATGGGTAGCTTAGGTTTTTGTTAGGTTTTTTTATTTTGGGGGGTTGGTTGGGTGGTGGGTTTTACTGTTAGGGGGGTCTTTGTATTTTTTTTCCAGGTAAAAGAACTGATTTCTTTAGGGCAATGTCCTACAAAAGGCCCTTTTAAGGACTATTGGTAGTTTATTGTAGGTTAAGGGGTGTTTTTATTTTGGAGGCTTTTTTATTTTTAAAGGGCTATTAGATTAGGTGTAATTGTTTTTATTTTTTATAATTTCGTTTGTTATTTTTCGTAATTTAGTGTTTGTTATTTTTCGTAATTTAGTATTTTTTATTTTTTGTAATTTTTATACTTACATTTTTTTAGTATTGTTAGTTTTTTTTAATGTGTAATTAATTTTTTTAATTGGTTGTTATTTTAATTTTAGTATAATAGTTTAGTATAATACTTATTTTAGGTTAAAGGGACACTGAACCCAAATTTTTTCTTTCGTGATTCAGATAGAGCATGCAATTTTATTCAACTTTCTAATTTAATCCTATTATCAATTTTTCTTCGTTCTCTTGCTATCTTTATTTGAAAAAGAAGGCATCTAAGCTATTTTTTAGTTCAGACGCTGGACAGCACTTGTTTATTGGTCGGTTAAATTAGTCCACCAATCAGCAAGAACAACCCAGGTTGTTCACCAAAAATGGGCCGGCATCTAAACTTACATTATTGCTTTTCAAATAAAGATACCAAGAGAATGAAGAAATTTTGATAATAGAAGTAAATTAGAAAGTTGCTTAAAATTGCATGCTCTATCTGAATCACGAAAAAAAATTGGGTTCAGTGTCCCTTTAATTGTTAGTTTAAACTTAGGTTTTTTTAATTTCACAGGTAAGTTTTTATTTATTTTAAGATAGGGATATTGTACTTTTTAATTTAAAGTTAGGGGGTGATAGGTTTAGGGGTTAATAGTTTAATTTATTAGTGGTGATGTGAGGGGGCTGGCGGTTTAGGTGTTAATAGGTTTATTTAGTAGTAGCAATGTGGGGGGCTGGCGGTTTAGGGGTTAATAGGTTTAGTTAGTGGAGGTGGTGTCAGGGAGAGGCGGAATAGGGGTTAATAACTATTATAGTAGCAGGGTTTTAAGTGGGCAGCAGATTAGGGGTTAATAGGTTTAATATAGTGTTTGCGATGCAGGAGGGCCTCGGTTTAGGGGTAAATAGGTAGTTTATGGGTGTTAGTGTACTTTGTAACATTTTAGTTTTGAGTTTTGTGAAACATTTTTGTTACACAAAATGCATAACTACTGGTCTCAGATGGCGGTATAAATCGTGTCGGTATTGGCTGTAATGCAAGCATTTTAGCCGGACCGCACAATGCATGATTGACGTTGCGTTACAGGCTAAAATGCTTGTGGTACAGCTATACCGACACGACTCGTAATGGCAGCATTACTGTTTTTACGCTGAAATGGCCATTTTTTCAGCGTTAAAACCGTAACGCAAAACTCGTAATCTAGCCGTATGTTAAAACCTTCTAATGATAATGTTTGTAACCACAATGCACTGCAAGTTAGTGCTAAAAGATTTATCTGAAGATATACATATCAATGCAGGGGATCACAACCAAACAGACCTAACCATTTGAGTCATGACTAATCTAGATATGTGCATGGCGAAAAAATTAGTTTGGTTCGGATCGATTCGGATTTTTTATTATTTTGGTTCGGATCAATTTGAATTCGGAAAAATTTAAATCAATTTGGTTCGGATTTGTTTCGGATTCATTCGGATTCGAATAAATTTGGCTGGATTCGGTTCGGAAATTCGGAATTCGGTGGGATGTGCTGTGTATTCGACTAGTATTATGTGCTGTATATTAGTCGTAACCCATAGCAGAGTGATATAACCTAATATACTGTACAATACTATTGTAATCCATGGCCATACGAATCTACCGAATAAATCCGAACTAATTCGGATTTATTCTGTAAATTTGGCACTATTTTAATTCGGAAATCCGAATCGATCCGAATCCCGAATTTTACGAATTTGGCCGAATTTCCGAATCGATCCGAAACGAATCGCACGTCTAGACTAATCTATCCAGTAAATCCTGTTTCCAATTATGCTGCTTGAAATGTAACCTTAGTAGTAGCTAAACCTTAATAAATCTTTATTCTCATATATTTTCTAAGGTTCTTGCCAACAGGTTCTTTACAAAATAAATATTATTTTGCAGAATATGGTTGTCTGAATTGTATAAATGACAATTGCAATTGATTAATTCCAAGCAAAAATGAATACATTTTAGAAATGTTGTCAATTAAATAAAAAATATATAATCATATACTGTATACAGGGAAGCATGTTTTAGTAAGATACAAACTACAAACATAATAATTAACATTTAAAAACATGCCTTGGATAGACATAGAAAAGAAATGCCCACTGCAAGGAAAATGAGGACTTTTGGGCTAGATTTATCAAAGCTGAGGCGTACAGGGGCACGTATACGTGCCCCTGTACGCCTCAGCTCGCCTGTGGCGGGGCAAAATTACCCGCAGATAATCAACATTGCACACGAGCGCAATTTTGCGCTTGCGTGCAATCCCACCCCCTGCCCGCGCACAGCCAATCACGCGCGGGCAGGAGCTGTCAATCTCCTCGGTCGGACTCGACCGCAGAGATTGAATTTCGCTACCTTAGAGGTGGCGAAGAGCTTAGGGAAGCAGCGGTCCGGTGACCGCTGCTTGATAAATTACGGCGAGCAAGTTCTTGTGAGAACTTGCAGCCGTAGGGGCTTGATAAATCGAGTCCATTGTGTTTTAAGTCACTGGAAGGCTGAATTATACTTTCTGTGACTTAACTTGAAAAGCCTTCTTACATAAGCTTAAAGGGATAAAAAGGTTATCGTTGAAATGTGCATTTCAGTTTTAAATAGAAATATTTTGCAGTATACTTCCAGTAGCAAAAATGTAAAAGTTATTGTTTTTCAGCAGCATACACACATATGCTGTGAGAGCCTGTGCACAGATATTTAAACACAACACCTTGTCAGGGAGCAAGCAGTGCCTTGTATGGTACAAATTTCATTCACTGATGCAAAACTCCTTTGCCAGCTCTCTGAGCAGGTATGGTGTTGAAAACTGGTGCACTGGCCATCACAGCATATGTGCGTATGTTGTTAAAAGAAAAACAGTAATACATTTTAATAGCAGCATTAGTTTATTTATCTAGACTGGAGAAAAAAAAAATATTGTTGTTTCCAATGCTTCTAATAAAGTCTTATGAAGAGTGTAAACATTATAAAAAAAATTACAATTAAATATTAACCTAGTCAATTTTTTATCAAAGGTAAATTTGTGTTGAATCATGAAAAAAGTGTCATATTCAAATGAAATGTAGGAGAGCTGAGGTTGCTAAAAATGAGTTGATGGTCAGACTTCACCAGTTACAGCAAATACTTCTTTTCAGCATGATCTGTATTAACATTTTTCTTAATATGATATAATCTGTGAAACAACCACATATGACCACTGGGAAGCATTGCAAAGAGCACAGTAACAAAGACTGTTCTTTCTTGTACAATATCTAATCCCTTAGCTATGTCTAAAGCTTGAAGTTTGCAACCCTGTTACTGTCTGAGTATAACCCTAGAACTGAAACGTCAGAATAACTATTTTCACTAAATAAAAGAAATAACAGTAACATATAGATAATTAAAAAGCCAATATTAAAATAACTATAGAAAAAAAGAAATATGAAATAAATCAACTAGATGATATTCATTGAGCAAGTGTGGGGTGTGAGGAAAAAAATGGGACTTTTTCTCTATAAATATAAATATATATGTATATGCTTTTATTTATATATATATTTATATATATATATGTATATACAGGTATACCCCGCTAATACAGCGGGTTAGGGACCAGTGGCCCCGCCTTAAAGTGAAACAAGGCAGTTTTAGCTTTCTTTTCACTTGCCAGTGTGTTTAAAAACTTGAAAACATGTTTGAACTAACATATATTAGGTGTGCAATAGTGCTACGTTTAGTTTAACACTCGCACAGCACAGTATTCAATTAGTATTCATTAAATACTGCACCTGTAAAATAGTGACAATTACTGTAGTGAAATTTAAGAGACTATAGCACTGAAACACAGATTGCACTATAATGCTGTAAACAGAGTGAACTAAGCATAAAAAATGGTGCCAGTTACTTTTAATGCAATCTCACGATGATTTCAGCACTGTTTCAAACGTGCTGTATTAGCGAAGCACTGTAAAGTGAAGTGCTGTAAAGTGAGGTATACCAGTGTGTGTATATATATATATATATATATATATATATATATATATGTGTTAATATGTGTATATACACATATTAACACATATATATGTATATATTCATATACATATATATTTAATATTTGCTGCCCAACGCTGCGTGACTTACGCCTTCACTGCGCTAGGTTCTAAGCCGTGTCTGACGGCATGAAAATGAGGCTCCCATTGGAACCTATGGAAGCACGCTGTCGTGAGTGCAAAGCTTCCATGCAATGCAAATGTGAGGTAATGTTTGCATTGTGCTTTACTTGTAATACCAGCGCACATTTGCATGCGCTGGTATTACTGAGTGGAATGCAAATATTGCACTTGCGTAAGCAACATTTGCGCTCCACTTGTAATCTGGCCCTAAATAAGTTTTTACTATTAGAATATTTTGGGCAGATTTGATGAGCTTATACTTCTTATCTACAAGCAAAATCTATGTTTCTAAGTACATATATAAGTAAGAGGGAAAGATGACTAGTCACAGAAATGCAGCTCCTTTTTTTTTTAATGAGGCTGCAGACTTAGGGGTAGATTTACCAATGTCTATCCAATATGATACGCTGTAGAGTATCATGTCCGACAGACATTGCTGAATGCCGACAGCACCAGAACTGCTTGTGCAATGCCACCCCCTGCAGATTCACGGCCATTCAGCCGCTAGTAGGGGGTGTCAATCAGCCCAGGGTCGGTTCCAGAACAAATGAAATGGGGGGGCATTTTTTTTTTTCACGAGGGACATGCATTTACAAAGCATGTATGAGAGTTAAAATAAAAGCAGACCTACATATTCTGCAGGAAATGCCCCCCCTTGGAGCCGACCCTGAATCAGCCCGATCGTATAGGATTGGGCGGATTAAAGACCGCAGCCTCAGAGGCAGCGGACCAGTTATGGAGCAGCGGTCTTTAGACCGCTGCTTCATAACTGCTGTTTCCAGCGGGCATGAAGGCTTGCGCGGAAACAAGGGGAACAAGGGCCATTCGGCCTTTGTTAAATCGACCCCATTGACTCTGAAAACAACAAAAAGGGGGCTGTTGAAATGAGGGCCCCGACACATCTTTTGCCCAGAGATCCAGTGAGGACTAATTATGTATCTGGTGTAGATAATACATTTATGTTTGTAAACCAAAACATGGATTATGTATGATTTTTCAGTATGTAGTTTTAAAACGTATTGAATGTCAACAAGTATCATGTAGAAAAAAACAAAATGCTTAATGATTTTTTTTAGGTTTACATGTAAATGAATGTTATGGGGACGGTTCCTATTGTTAAAATGTGCACTTAAAATGATTTAAGTTTGTTAGATTTTAAGGCGAGTTTTAGTGCAGCACTGAGACCAACCAGAGTGTATAGATGCATCTTTCAAGACACAGTTCTCAGTACTTTGAGATAAGCATGCTTGGTGAACCTTAAAACATTTTAAGTGTTTATGTCACCTAGGATATTAAATATAAATGAGGCAGATTAGAAAAATGATTCTAGTCAATCTGCATCTTAAATAATTTAGTAATAAATTTGAAATGTGTGCCTTAAACAATGTGCTTTAAAGCATTGATCTCTATCCATAACCAACTATAAAATTATGTAAATGGATTAATGTATATTTTTAATTATTTTATCAGATTCTATTTTTTAAATATATATGAGCCTTTGCTCACATCACTGTATTAATGTGCCTGTGTGTGTAAATTAAAGCCTAGTTTCCTTTGAGATGATAAAGTTTGCAAACTGTTGATTTAAACTGTTAGATTATGGAGAATTTCCATGTTACCACCAGTTTCCAAACTTACCCACCTCAATGGAATCTAGGCCCAATTTATTAACATTGTAAACAGAGTTTTAGAACATTGAAGGTATATCTAGCCATTTAAGCACAAAACCATATATTATAACCATATAATTGTTAGATCTTTTTGGGAGAGATTTTAAAAAGAAATGCACTGTCTCTACAGAAGAACTATTTAGTAGAAAGTCTGTCTATTTCGAAATGAAATATGCTTAACATACTACAAAATGGATACTATTGTATCTAAAAAAATTAAAATAAATAACATACTTACAAATGGTAAATTTTCAAGCTGTTCAATACCCTCTGAAAAGGACCTTTTGTCTTGTTAAAGCTTAGCACACCACCCTTTATGAATATTTCTATAACTTGAGGAACATATCTGGGGATCATCAGAACTATGAACTCATTAAGTTTCTGTAACCACTGATCAGTTTATATATGAATAAGCAGCTTAAACAGTTTATACATAGTCAGTTATGTATTAACCACCGCCCAGTTTATTAAATAAAACATTCAAGCAGAATGTATCTCTACAATTTGTTATAAAATGAATGAAACATATTCATAAAAGTATTTTCTTTCATATGACCTTAAAAGTGCAATTTAATTTATACAATCTGGTTCATCATATTTTCAAACAACCAATGGGATTTACTTGATCTTCTTACATGGGGAGCTGATAGTTATTATTGATAAGCCAGTTGCAGATCACCCCCTAGATAAAATAGGTTAACTTGCTCAAAACATCACCTCTAAAACACATGGCTTCCTAAGGCATCTGTGAGTACCCAAAGTAAAGTTTTACGGAAAATGGCTCCTGTTGCTGTTTTCTCTTTGGGTACTAGTGAATGATCACAGAGGCCATAGGAAGCTGAGTCTCTTGAAGGTGATTCTTGAGTTTTTTTTATTAACAGGTTTGGGGTTCCCGGTGAAACTCAGCAAACTAAGTGTCACAGACTATGGATCCAGCTGAGAAGAAGATATAAATTGCAGTCTCTGTCACAAAGTATGTTTTGCTGCTGTAACATCACACTAAGATTTTCTTTTACAATAATCAACTGCCATGGGGTTCTTGATGTGCTTGATGGAAGCTTGATGGGCTTCTGCTCCCAGCACGTGAAATGCTGGAATTACACAGCAGGATTCCCATGTTGCTGCAGAACATCAAATTCAGGATGTCCATAGTACCTAGAGGGTGTCATTCATAACTTTGCCATCTGATTAACAGTAATGTTTTGCCAGTCTCCATGGCCATACAAGCCTTTGTGCTGGGACGTTGTAATCCTTTTTGACCTATGGACTAATAAATTATAACCTGAAATTTCCTTATAGGATGCAGGGGTGAACCATTTGGAATCAAAATCATTCTGAACTATACTGCAAAGGCACCTAATGCTCTAACAGTTACCTCAATCAACATTTCTACTTGTATTAAGCAGGATCATTTTATTTTATTTTTTTATTTTATTTTTAAACCACAGTTATTTGCTTTATACTTTAACATTTTTATAATTAATGTCAGCATATATGTTCTAATACCAAGATCATTCAAAATTCTACAGCTAAGCAGCAAAAGGGGGAAAAATTCATGAAATGTAGTGGGAGGTCTTATTTTAGTCTTGATGCACCCCATTCTAGTCTTCCCGAAATCTAATGTAAAAACATTGGGGCCGATTTATTAAGCAGCATATGCTGCTAGCCAGAATCAGGAGTTAAGATGCAACGGTCGTTAGATCGCTTCTCCTTAACCCGTCCACCACCTTTGACGGACTGCAAACATCCCAATCAGATATGATCCGGATGATTGACACCCCCTGCTAGTGGTCGATTGGCCGTGAATGTGCAGGAGGCAGCATTGCACAAGCATTTCACCAGAAATGATTGTGCAATGTTAAATGCGGAGAGCGTATTCTGTCGGCATTTAGCTATACAGGACGGACATTATTCACTATAGCGAATCATGTCCACCCGCGGTATGATAAATCTACCCCATTGTATATTCTAATCCTATATGAAGGCCATTTTCCTGGAAAATTCATTACTAACATTTTTGTATAAATATCATTATTAGGGCTTTAATAAGCCCTAAGTAAGCTTTGGATATTTGCAACCAGTATCCTTGAATGAGCTCCACTTAGCACAGCACTTTTGGTCCTGCAGCATTCTGGTCGTACAGCACAGCACTCTGGTCCTACAGCACAGCATTCTGGTCCTGCAGCACAGCCATCTGGTCCTACAGCACAGCATTCTGGTCCTACAGCACAGCACTCTGGTCCTGAAGCACAGCACTCTGGTCCTGTAGCACAGCCATCTGGTCCCACAGCACAGCACTCTGGTCCTACAGCACAACACTCTGGTCCTACAGCACTCTGGTTCTACAGCACAGCACTCTGGTCCTACAGCACTCTGGCCCTACAGCACAACACTCTGGTCATCTTCACAGCACTCTGGTCGTACAGCACAGCACTCTGGTCATACAGCACAGCACTCTGGTCGTACAGCACAGCACTCTGGTCGTACAGCACAGCACTCTGGTCGTACAGCACAGCACTCTGGTCGTACAGCACAACACTCTGGTCCTACAGCACAACAATCTGGTCCTACAGCACAGCACTTTGGTCCTGAAGCACAGCACTCTGGTCCTGAAGCACAGCCATCTGGTCCCACAGCACAGCACTCTGGTCCTACAGCACAACACTCTGGTCCTACAGCACTCTGGTTCTACAGCACAGCACTCTGGTCCTACAGCACTCTGGCCCTACAGCACAACACTCTGGTCATACAGCACAGCACTCTGGTCGTACAGCACAGCACTCTGGTCATACAGCACAGCACTCTGGTCGTACAGCACAGCACTCTGGTCGTACAGCACAGCACTCTGGTCGTACAGCACAGCACTCTGGTCGTACAGCACAGCACTCTGGTCGTACAGCACAACACTCTGGTCCTACAGCACAACAATCTGGTCCTACAGCACAGCGTCTGGTCCTACAGCACAGCACTCTGGTCCTACAGCACTCTGGTCCTACAGCACAGCACTCTGCTCCTACAGCACTCTGTTAATGCAGATTCAGTTCAGGACGATATATATTTTCTGGTGATAAAAATACAACATTCTGTCGCAGACAATCTGTGGGGCACAGTGAATGCCAGACAAGATGTTATAAACCGACACTGATACAAAAACAGGCCAGGGGCTCTAAAGAAGCAATTGCAAATATATGGGTTTAGGGTGCTAACAAAGTTAAAATATTTATTATTTTACACTACATTCAACAAGCACCCAGTTTAGCCAGAAAAGCAACAAAAAGCTTTCAGGAAATTCAATAACCATTCTTTGGGGCGGATGCTGCTTTCTACTCCTGTAGTTTCAGGCTCACCAGAAACATAAGTTAAGAAGCAGTGGTCGTAAGGCCACTGCTCCTTAACTTCTACACCACATTTTAGGTGGGGGACTGCAATCATCCCAATCCTATACAATGAGAAGGATTGACACCCCCTGCTAGCGGCTGATTGGCCGTGAATGTGTAGGGGGTGGCATTACACAAGCATTTCACAAGAAATGCTTGTGCAATGTTAAATACCGACAGCATATGTAGGCATTTAGTGATGTCGCTACAACGAATAATGTCCGCCCGGTATATGATAAATGTACCCGCTAATCTTTCACTAATCTAATCAATTCATATTGAAATCTTTATAGTTTGTAGCTTATTAAAAAATAGGAGGTCAGATCCAAGTCATATGCCAAATATTTCTTATTGTAAGTTCACTTAAATATTTAATACTGATACCTGTTCTGTGGTGCAGTACTGGAGAGCTGTGTGTAGTACATTTTTTACTCTCTTACACATGATATTTTAATTGAAACTGAAAAAGTGACATTTCTGCATGAGTCAATACTGGTTTCAAAATATAAGTCCGGTCCCATTGCAACCAAAATTAGGCGTATAGTAATATATTTCTGTGTCTCGGGAACACCACACTTCAGCACTATAGATGAATTTCTTTCACATATATCTAATCTTTAACTTCTAGTGACAACCTGTTTAACAATACAGGTTTTATTCCAAGTCCTTACACATTACAGTTTCTGTCATGTGAATTCACACAAATGGAAATACCTGCAAATTAATACAACTTTTTAGTTCAGGCAGTGAAGCACCCAGGGGAATTAAAGAAATGAAACAATACGTATTTATCTATTTTCACTGTTCTTACTGGCTTATAATAATATAAAGCCGCAATATCTACTGCTTTTATTGCTTCTTTAATAATTTGATGGCAGAATGTGCAGTGCTAAATTATTACACATTACCAGTAAAGTAAATGTCCTAAAAAGACACAAAATTATGAGGATATAGCTTGGTGTCATTCTGTTGCATTGTGTTAGATTCTATTTCTTAGCCTGTAAATACAGAACATGGTTTCCTCTTTTAATAAGTAAAGCAATGGATTTTATTTATTTCTTAGCCTGTGAATAGAGAATATTGTTTCCTCTTCGAATAAATAAAGCAATGTTTTGGGGTTTTTTTGGAGATAGAAATTTGGATAATCAATTTTGCACATTGATATGGTCCTAGAATTTTTTCTGTGATTTAAAAAAAAAAGCCATGAGGGGGTCACAAAAAAATACTTTGGAACACTAAGGAAGAGTGAGAAATACTAAATACTATGGGGTAGATTTATCATACCACGGGTGGACATGATTCGCTATAGTGAACCATGTCTGCCCTGCATCGCTAAATGCCGACATCATATGCTGTCAGCATTTAACATTGCACAAGCATTTCTGGTGAAATGCTTGTACAATGCCGCCCCCTGCACATTCACGGACAATCTGCTGCTAGCAGATGGTGTCAATCATCTCGATCGGATCGGGATGATTTCAGTCTGCCACCTCAGAGGTGGCGGATGAGTTAAGCAGCAGCGGGCTTAAGACCACTGATTCTTAACTACTGTTTGCAGAAGGCTCGCGCGGAATAAGCAGCATCCACTGCTTAATAAATCGGCCCCTTTTATTCAAATTAATAGAGATTTTGGCACTTGTGCTTATCAGATAGTGAGCATTAGTAGCAAGTACTGAACTGATACTAGTATCAACAGTATTTACTGAACATGTTTAGAGAAGCAAAACTTTCATCATGTTTGTTTGTTTTGTACAGTATTTTATATAATGTATTTTTTGAGCACAGTTTCCATTTAACAAATTTCAGCTAGGTATCTGCCTGTAAATGGGAGATATGCCTGGCTTATTACATAGATCCAGGCATGCGCATTGTCCTCCACCATCTAGATCAGTGCACATTTGCTGCATTAATATGAACATTGTTGTAATAATATCAATGAGCTAAAACATCTGCCCTTGTTCAGGAGCATCCAACATATCAAACAGTCTATCCCAAGATTAAAGTTATGTGCAAGTGTCATATTCCATAGTGCTAACCAAATAACAGAATAAACAGAGAGAATAAACAGAGAGCAATGGACCAAGCAGTCAGAAATATTGAAACAACGGTTCCTCGAAAGGGGATACAATTAGGATATCCTAGATGGAAAGATCAGGGAAGTAAGCAAGGTTGAAAGGAAGAACCTCATAGGCTATAAAACGAAACCAGGAAGAATGTGGAACGATAATGTAATCGACGTACCCCTAATAACCGAGTATTGTGAGAACAGATACATCCTAGAGAACATCATCAGGAAGCATTGGGCGATACTGAAAGAAGACGACGTGATTGGGGAGAAGTTAGTCTCCAATCCCAAATTCATCTACAGAAAAACTAAAAACCTAAAAAGCATTATAGCACCCAGCATTCCAAGAAAAGCAAATACCAACACCATCACTAATCATCAAGGAAAAAACATCAGAGGATTCTTTCCATTTCCAAGCTGCAAGGCTTGTAAGAATGGGCGAAAGACTGACATGTTCTCTTCACACTATAGAAATGAAAAACATAAGATCAGAGATCTGATCAGATGCAGTGACAAAAACGTTATATATATAATTTCCTGCTCCTGTGGCCTCCAGTATATAGGGCAAACATCAAGAGCCCTTAAGGACAGAATTAGGGAGCATATTCTCTGTATAGAAAAAGGGAAGTTTGACACCCCACTATACAAACATTTTGCGACCATTCACAAGGGGGATATGAAGGATTTCAGCTTCTTTGGAATACAAAAAGTAAAAGTAAACTGGCGGGGAGGGAACCATGAGCATAAATTGCTGTTGAATTAGTCCAAATGGATTTTTATGATGGACTGCCTCTTCCCAAAAGGGCTAAACCATAAAGAGGACCTTGCACATCTACTAAATCTACACTAACTAATGGTTCATGTAAAACACAGTGTATCCCAAATTAGTGCCCCAATTTTGAACTGAAACATGAGAAGCGTCCTTAAGCCTTTCTTCTTATATAAACAAGAAATTCAGTCTCAGACCATGAAATACCAAGAAACCTCTAATAGGTATGGACTCCATTGGTCAGAAGCATTTTGCGTCCTAACAGGACAGATGGAAGAATGGGGGATCACTAGGAGGATTTAGATAATTGTCCTCCAGAAAAAATAACCTATCAGATAAAACCAAACTGAAGATCTCCCAAAGATAAAACACACAGGGAGCACACACACCCTCCAATTGAGACATTTTTAAACTAACTACCATGAACTGATATTTGGATATCCTTTTAGTCAAGAGAATTGTAAAACAACAACTCGCCCATTTCTGGCCATTGAGCTGATAACAGATCCATATATATATATATATATATATATATATATATATATATATATATATATATATATATATATATATATATACAGGGAGTGCAGAATTATTAGGCAAGTTGTATTTTTGAGGATTAATTTTATTATTGAACAACAGCCATGTCCTCAATGAACCCAAAAAACTCATTAATATCAAAGCTGAATATTTTTGGAAGTAGTTTTTAGTTTGTTTTTAGTTTTAGCTATTTTAGGGGGATATCTGTGTGTGCAGGTGACTATTACTGTGCATAATTATTAGGCAACTTAACAAAAAACAAATATATACCCATTTCAATTATTTATTTTTACCAGTGAAACCAATATAACATTTCAACATTCACAAATATACATTTCTGACATTCAAAAACAAAACAAAATCAAATCAGTGACCAATATAGCCACCTTTCTTTGCAAGGACACTCAAAAGCCTGCCATCCATGGATTCTGTCAGTGTTTTGATCTGTTCACCATCAACATTGCGTGCAGCAGCAACCACAGCCTCCCAGACACTGTTCAGAGAGGTGTACTGTTTTCCCTCCTTGTAAATCTCACATTTGATGATGGACCACAGGTTCTCAATGGGGTTCAGATCAGGTGAACAAGGAGGCCATGTCATTAGATTTTCTTCTTTTATACCCTTTCTTGCCAGCCATGCTGTGGAGTACTTGGATGCGTGTGATGGAGCATTGTCCTGCATGAAAATCATGTTTTTCTTGAAGGATGCAGACTTCTTCCTGTACCACTGCTTGAAGAAGGTGTCTTCCAGAAACTGGCAGTAGGACTGGGAGTTGAGCTTGACTCCATCCTCAACCCGAAAAGGCCCCACAAGCTCATCTTTGATGATACCAGCCCAAACCAGTACTCCACCTCCACCTTGCTGGCGTCTGAGTCGGACTGGAGCTCTCTGCCCTTTACCAATCCAGCCACGGGCCCATCCATCTGGCCCATCAAGACTCACTCTCATTTCATCAGTCCAAAAAACCTTAGAAAAAATCAGTCTTGAGATATTTCTTGGCCCAGTCTTGATGTTTCAGCTTGTGTGTCTTGTTCAGTGGTGGTCGTCTTTCAGCCTTTCTTACCTTGGCCATGTCTCTGAGTATTGCACACCTTGTGCTTTTGGTCACTCCAGTGATGTTGCAGCTCTGAAATATGGCCAAACTGGTGGCAAGTGGCATCTTGGCAGCTGCACGCTTGACTTTTCTCAGTTCATGGGCAGTTATTTTGCGCCTTGGTTTTTCCACACGCTTCTTGCGACCCTGTTGACTATTTTGAATGAAACGCTTGATTGTTCGATGATCACGCTTCAGAAGCTTTGCAATTTTAAGAGTGCTGCATCCCTCTGCAAGATATCTCACTATTTTTGACTTTTCTGAGCCTGTCAAGTCCTTCTTTTGACCCATTTTGCCAAAGGAAAGGAAGTTGCCTAATAATTATGCACACCTGATATAGGGTGTTGATGTCATTAGACCACACCCCTTCTCATTACAGAGATGTACATCACCTAATATGCTTAATTGGTAGTAGACTTTTGAGCCTATAAAGCTTGGAGTAAGACAACATGCATAAAGAGGATGATGTGGTCAAAATACTCATTTGCCTAATAATTCTGCACTCCCTGTATATAATATATATATATATATATATATATATATATATATATATATATATATTGTTAAAAACCACCCATAAGTGAGATTATAAAACACAGACAACAATCAAAACTAAAAACAATGACGATACACATAAGAAACGAGCACACAGAATTAAAAACATCCCTTTAATAAAAGGGACCACTAAGTGTTGGTATAGTTCTACTTAGAACAAAGTCTTATATAGATCAATTTTGACATGTCTATCCATCATCATATTAGAAAGATGTAGTTTTACCGCATGCAAAAGAGATATAAGAAGGAGAATACTTAAGCTATCAGACTAAGTTATTAAAGATACAGTATTAGCCCCAAGCCAAGATAGAACCACAGATGATAATACACATTCTTAAGACATTCATCTCTACCTGGTTATACATCAAACACCGGAATTACCACATTGTAAATAAACACTAAGGTTCGTCCCACTATAAAACTACCAACGAAGAACACTTTAGATTTGATATATTGAAAACATAAGTATTAGAAACACAGGGCCAATCTAAGGCCTAGATTTGGAGTTCGGCGGTAAAAGGGCTGCTAACGCTCCGCGGGCTTTTTTCTGGCCGCACCATAAATTTAACTCTGGTATCGAGAGTTTAATCAAATGCTGCGTTAGGCTCCAAAAAAGGAGCGTAGAGCATTTTTACCGCAAATGCAACTCTCGATACCAGAGTTGCTTACGGACGCGGCCGGCCTCAAAAACGTGCTCGTGCACGATTCCCCCATAGGAAACAATGGGGCTGTTTGAGCTGAAAAAAAACCTAACACCTGCAAAAAAGCAGCGTTCAGCTCCTAACGCAGCCCCATTGTTTCCTATGGGGAAACACTTCCTACGTCTGCACCTAACACTCTAACATGTACCCCGAGTCTAAACACCCCTAACCTTACACTTATTAACCCCTAATCTGCCGCCCCCGCTATCGCTGACCCCTGCATATTTTTTTAAACCCCTAATCTGCCGCTCCGTAAACCGCCGCAACCTACGTTATCCCTATGTACCCCTAATCTGCTGCCCTAACATCGCCGACCCCTATATTATATTTATTAACCCCTAATCTGCCCCCCTCAACGTCGCCGACACCTGCCTACACTTATTAACCCCTAATCTGCCGAGCGGACCTGAGCGCTACTATAATAAAGTTATTAACCCCTAATCCGCCTCACTAACCCTATCATAAATAGTATTAACCCCTAATCTGCCCTCCCTAACATCGCCGACACCTAACTTCAATTATTAACCCCTAATCTGCCGACCGGAGCTCACCGCTATTCTAATAAATGTATTAACCCCTAAAGCTAAGTCTAACCCTAACACTAACACCCCCCTAAGTTAAATATAATTTTTATCTAACGAAATAAATTAACTCTTATTAAATAAATGATTCCTATTTAAAGCTAAATACTTACCTGTAAAATACATCCTAATATAGCTACAATATAAATTATAATTATATTATAGCTATTTTAGGATTAATATTTATTTTACAGGTAACTTTGTAATTATTTTAACCAGGTACAATAGCTATTAAATAGTTAAGAACTATTTAATAGTTACCTAGTTAAAATAATAACAAAATTACCTGTAAAATAAGTCCTAACCTAAGATATAATTAAACCTAACACTACCCTATCAATAAAATAATTAAATAAACTACCTACAATTACCTACAATTAACCTAACACTACACTATCAATAAATTAATTAAATACAATTCCTACAAATAAATACAATTAAATAAACTAGCTAAAGTACAAAAAATAAAAAAGATCTAAGTTACAGAAAATAAAAAAATATTTACAAACATAAGAAAAATATTACAACAATTTTAAACTAATTACACCTACTCTAAGCCCCCTAATAAAATAACAAAGCCCCCCAAAATAAAAAATTCCCTACCCTATTCTAAATTAAAAAAGTTACAAGCTCTTTTACCTTACCAGCCCTGAACAGGGCCCTTTGCGGGGCATGCCCCAAGAATTTCAGCTCTTTTGCCTGTAAAAGAATAAATACAATACCCCCCCCCAACATTACAACCCACCACCCACATACCCCTAATCTAACCCAAACCCCCCTTAAATAAACCTAACACTAAGCCCCTGAAGATCTTCCTACCTTGTCTTCACCATACCAGGTTCACCGATCCGTCCTGAAGAGCTCCTCCGATGTCCTGATCCAAGCCCAAGCGGGGGCTGAAGAGGTCCATGATCCGGTCAAAGTCTTCATCCAAGCGGGGCAGAAGAGGATCTTCCATCCGATTGAAGTCATCATCCAGGCGGCATCTTCTATGGTCTTCCATCCGGAGCGAAGCGGCAGGATCCTGAAGACCTCCAGCGCGGAACATCCATCTGGACCGACGACTGAACGACGAATGACTGTTCCTTTAAGGGACGTCATCCAAGATGGCGTCCCTCGAATTCCGATTGGCTGATAGGATTCTATCAGCCAATCGGAATTAAGGTATGAATTTTCTGATTGGCTGATGGAATCAGCCAATCAGATTCAAGTTCAATCCGATTGGCTGATCCAATCAGCCAATCAGATTGAGCTCGCATTCTATTGGCTGATCGGAACAGCCAATAGAATGCGAGCTCAATCTGATTGGCTGATTGGATCAGCCAATCGGATTGAACTTGATTCTGATTGGCTGATTCCATCAGCCAATCAGAAAATTCATACCTTAATTCCGATTGGCTGATAGAATCCTATCAGCCAATCGGAATTCGAGGGACGCCATCTTGGATGACGTCCCTTAAAGGAACAGTCATTCGTCGTTCAGTCGTCGGTCCGGATGGATGTTCCGCGCTGGAGGTCTTCAGGATCCTGCCGCTTCGCTCCGGATGGAAGACCATAGAAGATGCCGCCTGGATGATGACTTCAATCGGATGGAAGATCCTCTTCTGCCCCGCTTGGATGAAGACTTTGACCGGATCATGGACCTCTTCAGCCCCCGCTTGGGCTTGGATCAGGACATCGGAGGAGCTCTTCAGGACGGATCGGTGAACCTGGTATGGTGAAGACAAGGTAGGAAGATCTTCAGGGGCTTAGTGTTAGGTTTATTTAAGGGGGGTTTGGGTTAGATTAGGGGTATGTGGGTGGTGGGTTGTAATGTTGGGGGGGGGGTATTGTATTTATTCTTTTACAGGCAAAAGAGCTGAAATTCTTGGGGCATGCCCCGCAAAGGGCCCTGTTCAGGGCTGGTAAGGTAAAAGAGCTTGTAACTTTTTTAATTTAGAATAGGGTAGGGAATTTTTTATTTTGGGGGGCTTTGTTATTTTATTAGGGGGCTTAGAGTAGGTGTAATTAGTTTAAAATTGTTGTAATATTTTTATTATGTTTGTAAATATTTTTTTATTTTCTGTAACTTAGATCTTTTTTATTTTTTGTACTTTAGCTAGTTTATTTAATTGTATTTATTTGTAGGAATTGTATTTAATTAATTTATTGATAGTGTAGTGTTAGGTTAATTGTAGGTAATTGTAGGTAGTTTATTTAATTATTTTATTGATAGGGTAGTGTTAGGTTTAATTATATCTTAGGTTAGGACTTATTTTACAGGTAATTTTGTTATTATTTTAACTAGGTAACTATTAAATAGTTCTTAACTATTTAATAGCTATTGTACCTGGTTAAAATAATTACAAAGTTACCTGTAAAATAAATATTAATCCTAAAATAGCTATAATATAATTATAATTTATATTGTAGCTATATTAGGATGTATTTTACAGGTAAGTATTTAGCTTTAAATAGGAATCATTTATTTAATAAGAGTTAATTTATTTCGTTAGATAAAAATTATATTTAACTTAGGGGGGTGTTAGTGTTAGGGTTAGACTTAGCTTTAGGGGTTTATACATTTATTAGAATAGCGGTGAGCTCCGGTCGGCAGATTAGGGGTTAATAATTGAAGTTAGGTGTCGGCGATGTTAGGGAGGGCAGATTAGGGGTTAATACTATTTATGATAGGGTTAGTGAGGCGGGTTAGGGGTTCATAACTTTATTATAGTAGCGCTCAGGTCCGCTCGGCAGATTAGGGGTTAATAAGTGTAGGCAGGTGTCGGAGACGTTGAGGGGGGCAGATTAGGGGTTAATAAATATAATATAGGGGTCGGCGATGTTAGGGGTAGCAGATTAGGGGTACATAGGGATAACGTAGGTGGCGGCGATTTGCGGTCGGAAGATTAGTTGTTAATTATTTTAAGTAGCTTGCGGCGACGTTGTGGGGGGCAAGTTAGGGGTTAAGAAATATAATATAGGGGTCGGCGGGGTTAGGGGCAGCAGATTAGGGGTACATAAGTATAACGTAGGTGGCGGTCGGCAGATTAGGGGTTAAAAATTTAAATAGAGTGGCGGCGATGTGGGGGGACCTCGGTTTAGGGGTACATAGGTAGTTTATGGGTGTTAGTGTACTTTAGGGTACAGTAGTTAAGAGCTTTATGAACCGGCGTTAGCCAGAAAGCTCTTAACTCCTGCTATTTTCAGGCGGCTGGAATTTTGTCGTTAGAGCTCTAACGCTCACTTCAGAAACGACTCTAAATACCGGCGTTAGAAAGATCCCATTGAAAAGATAGGCTACGCAAATGGCGTAGGGGGATCTGCGGTATGGAAAAGTCGCGGCTGAAAAGTGAGCGTTAGACCCTTTAATCACTGACTCCAAATACCAGCGGGCGGCCAAAACCAGCGTTAGGAGCCTCTAACGCTGGTTTTGACGGCTACCGCCGAACTCCAAATCTAGGCCTAAGTTTGCCTACACAGACCGGAGTAAACCTATCTGTCAATCTCTTATGTTTTTAATCGATCAAAGACCACTAGACATCTTAATGACTATTCAACTATTAGTCATAAGAAAGGCACATATGACCCACACTGGCCATATGCGATATAGATCTGAAACCACTAAAGATACATAGAGATACATATATGTCTACGTTCCACATAATCTCTTACTGAAACAATGTCATTCCTATGATTTTAGACTAATGACAATGATCTAATGAAGTTTATAAAAGTCCACATATAGATGAGAAATCCCGCAAGTCCATTACGAATATAACAAACTTTCACACTGTGAATTATAAAAAATTACAAAAAATATAAATATAAGAAACCATCTAGTCAATGAATCATAGAGAGGATTGAGAGAGTATAAAGTTAAACATATATGAGTTTATTAAAGTCATATAGATGATAGAAGAGTAACCTATCCCCCAAAATATGTGTCAGTTACACGTAGAAGCCGCTATAACAGTTAAGACCGGAAGTTCACTAAAGACTACATAGACCAGAAAACAATACGGAAGTTGCCACTTCCGGTCCGGAAAACCTTGATCGATAATAACAAACAAAATTATCGAGAATCAAAGGCTAGATCAAACTTCTCCCCTTAAGAAACAAACTGAAAACATTGGAACACTTAACTAAACATATGAGGGTAATAACGAAATTCATTACAGTGGCAAGTTATAACGATCATATGTCTATATTAGAACCGGACACAAAAATAAAGCACACATGATAGTTTTTACTTGTATTAGAGGACCGATAGTAACACACTAGGATTGAATATTGCATTGATAAGTAAAAGTTAAACATCAGTACATTTCCCAGAGATGCTTTGAGGCAAACAGGAAGGGGAAGTCCCTATCAATGTTTGGCGCCAAATTTCCCACAATCAATTTCAGATCCATGCTTTAAAAGCTCCCAGACTAACGAATTCAGTATAGTCTTGATAAAGGCCAATTCGTGGCCGAAACGCGTTGACATACTGGTGAGCTTCTTACTTATACCACTATTGTCTCTTATATACAGTGTTGCACTATTGTTTTTTTCTTTCTTTTTCAGGTATTTCAATATTTACTTATATTGTAATATTGGCATCTTTCACTTGTGTACCCTTTGCATATGCAAACTTGGACATTTCACAGGGAGTTTTTTAACTAAAAATCAGAGAAGTTGGTAATCACCACCTCTGGAGTTTTGCACCCATTTTGCCTTGTTTTATTTTTATTTTTATTTTTACTGTATTTTTACTGTTTTTTCTCCATCTCCTTTATACTTTTTTTTTTGCAATTTTTTCACAATTTTTGCAATTTTTTCACTAATTTTTGCGTATTATTCTTGCTTTGTTTTTCAACTGGAACCCACACCACCACATTTTCGATTGGACTGTTATGTTATCAGTATATTTTGGAATTGACTTTCTATAGGATTATTTTATTGGAACTGATCTTCCACAGGATTGTCAACTTCAAACGTTTTTTGTCTGGGTATTTTATCTATACACCAATTCTATTCACCATCACACCATCACTACATTTGGAGGACATTATAACTATCTTCTAAGAGACTACGTATTTGTTCTATTTTTTTACATTTTTTCTACATTTTTTTCTACATTTTTGTAACACTAGCGCTAGTGTGGGCAGTATTTTGGGTTGACACCCACCTCTCACAAACGTCACGTCCCCTCACATCACTTTTGTTTTTGAGGTCCTAGAAATAGGACTTACACGTTTTGTAATTTTGTGTATAAATTTTGCACTATCTTACAGTTGATTTTTAGGTGCTGATTGTTGACATCACCTTATTTGTAGACACAATTCGCATCATTTTTTATTGCACCTATATTACCCATCAGGAGTCAACTCACATAATAGATTTTACCATCAGACAGATCCACACACCAGCTTATCCACTGTGGCCTCATACATGCAACTTTGGATATAGCTAATACCAGTTTTAATTCAATGATTCGTAAAGCTAGTTCATTTAATATTTGTACTTTTTAATCTCTCATGGATTCATGGACTTTATTGTAATACTTTATTGCAAGATTTAACGTCTAAACTCTGTATCTGATTTTAAAACTATATTCAAATTTTATATGTGATTTTAATCGATTGTACATTAAAATAATTTTTACATCCTCAAAGCATCTAGCCGTTTAAGCTTTTTAGCGCTTACTATCGCTCTTCAATTTGTTACTCGTTTGGAGTGCCTAATCCACTTGGAATATATATATATATATATATATATATATATATATATATATATATATATACACGAAATCAGGAAAGGGAGGGCACTCTCAGGATTTATGTAAATAGAATGTAATTTATTTCAGGCAATTCACAATCAGAATGGACGAGGTGGAAGCAAGGGTGTCTGACGTGGAAGATATAGTGAACAAGCATTAGTCAACTATATCAACTCAGGGTAAGACCATCTCCCAATTACAAGCCCGTTTGGAGGACCTAGAAGATAGGTCAAGACGAAATAACTTGCGGGTGATCGGTCTCCCTGAGTCGGTGGAGTTTCAAGACCTAATATTCTTCGCATCAGTTACTTTACCTCAGGCACTCCTTGTCCCTCTCCCCCCTGCTCCATTCCTGATTGAGAGAGCCCATAGAATAGGTATCCCTAGAGAGAATAATACTATGCATAAACCAAGACCAGTCATTTTTAAGTTTATGAACTATCAGGACAAAATATTGTACTTAAAATATTACAGGAAATTAAGTGTCTTAAATATTCACTCACATAAAATAATGATTTTTCAGGATTTCTCGGCCGAAACTTCAGCTAAAAGAAGAGAAATGTCTCCCTTCTTTGATAGATTTTTGAAAGCAGATTGCAATGTTTGTTTGGTATACCCTGCAAAATTGTTAGTGAATTAGGCGGGTAACGCCTATACCTTAAATAACAGCAATGAGGCCAGATCACTATGTAAAGAATTGGGTATCTGATGGCTATAATAGCTTAGAATATGATACTAAGAGTAGTACTGTTTTTTAGTAGAATTATGCTCTTTGTTTTGTTTGTATATATCTATTGTGGTTTTTTCTTTGGAATTTGGAATGTTTTTAATTGATGGGGTGGGTAATAAATTATCCTCCTTCTTGATGCTTGGGGTTCTCTTTCCCTTTCCTCCCCTTTTTTTTTTTTTTTCCTCTCACTTTTCTCTCCCCTCTTTGTTCTATGCTGGTTTTCTTTCCCCCTTCTGGTCTCGTCTATATCTCTGCGCTCTTGGTCCTTGCGTCCCCCCTATCCCTTCTCCACCTACATGTTGGGGGAGGGTTTCAGAGGTAGCTTTATGTGTGGATGGCTCCCCTTAAATTAACATCTTGGAATGTTGGGGGAATAACTTCCCCAATAAAGAGGAAATCAATAATTAAACACTTAGCAAAGCAGAAAACTGATATAGCCTTCCTGCAAGAGCTACATCTAAAAGAAGTCGAGGTTCCGAAACTTCGCTCCAAATGGGTGGGGGAAGTAATAGCGGCACCGTATAATGCCCGCAAGAGAGGCGTAGCAATTCTCTTTAATAAGACCCTTGATTACAAAATAGAATCGACGTATGTAGATCAGGAAGGGCGGTTTTTAATTGTAGAATTGATTTATAATAAAATCCTCTATGTTTTGTGTAATATTTATGGTCATAATGCAGTTGATAGAGAATTTTGGGATATGATGATACAATATTTACATAAATACATAGGACAGAACCTAATAGTAGCGGGAGATTTTAATCTGATAGCTGATCCGATTCTGGACAGAGATAGTAAAGCCCCTAGATCCATACGCAAAAGGAAAAGTCATATTTTACAGAAAGTCTGTTCACAACTAGGTTTAATAGATATTTGGCGTCTGCAGCATCCTGATTTGAGGGCTTTCTCATGTCTATCAAAGGGTCAACAGTCTCTCTCCCGGATAGATTTTTTTCTGATTCCAGTTTCTCTGAGTGGACATGAGTGGTCAACAGAGATAGGAGATATAGTGATCGCTGATCACGCAGTGATTTCTCTGACATTAAACGCACCTAATATAGATAGGACTATTAACCAGACTATTTTTTTCCCCTAAATATCTGGTCAATGATCCCCATTTTCACAATTGGCTTTGTAATCAATGGCAAGAGTACTATAGATTCAACAGTTCATATATGGATAAGCCTGAATATTTGTGGGAAGCCGCTAAAGCGGTCTTACGTGGGGAAATTAAGCATTATATGTGTAAGCGTAAAAGAAAAGCTAAACAGTTAAGAACTCATACAGAATTTATCTAGAAGGGCGGTCATCTATCAACTGGCAGAAATATATAGATGCTAAATTAGCTTATGATACACATATTAAGCAAAAAGTAGCGATAGAGATACAAAGACAGAAGACCATTTATGGTGGGTTTGCTGGGAGATCAGCTAAATTCTTGGCAAGATTAACTAAGGTAACTAACAGGAATAATATTACGGCTATCAGGACTAATACCAGAAGAGTCACCAGTAACTCAGAGATCACTAAAGTATTCTATGATTATTTTTCAAAGTTATATAAAGCCGAAGAACATGAGATAGATAGCAGGAAAACCTTCTGGGATCAAATTAAGATATCAAAAATTACAACTGAAATATTGACAGAAATTAATAAACCGATTACGGTAGAGGAAATTAATGCGGCTATTAAATCTGCTAAAACCAATAAAGCAGCCGGGCCAGATTGTTTACCCATAGAATTTTATAGGATCCTCCAACCTCAGATTGTATCCTCATTGGTAGAGCTATTTAACTTCTATTTTTTTAAGAATAATAAATGTTCCCCATATTTCGCAGCAGCGGTCGTATCTTTGATTCTTAAAAAAAATAAAGACCCAGAACTTCCTGACTCATATAGACCCATTTCTGTGTTGAACACGGATTATAAATTGTTGGCATCAATTTTAGCAAAAAGATTGAGTCCACATTTGGGACTATTAATCCATGAGAATCAAGCGGGGTTTATGATTAAAAGGAATCCGGCTAAAAATATACGAAAGATTATGACTCTTCTAGATTATTTTTGGAACAAATTCAGAAGTTCTGGACACAAAGAGATGACCGATTTAGCATTATTAACGGTCGACGCCGAAAAGGCATTTGACCGCATTTCTTGGACGCATTTATTTCTCTCGCTGGAACAGTTTGGATTGACGGGGCAGTTATATGAATTTATCCGTATAGTTTATTGCGCCCCTAACTCATCGTTGCTTGTTAACGGAGAGCTATCACAACGTTTAGTGCTACAAAGGGGTACTCGACTGGGATGCCCACTATCCCCACTGCTTTTTAATCTCTCACTTGAGCCATTAGCGATCTGGTTCCGTCAACAATTGGACAGAATCCGGATAGGTGACCAGAAATTGAGAATATTAATGTATGCAGATGACATACTTCTATGTCTGAATAACACCAGGAAAACGCTTCCCCTTGTTTTAGATATGTTTGAAACTTCCGGGGCAATTTCTGGCTATAAAATTAACATTTCAAAATCCGAACTTTTGTGGATAAACAAAAGAGAAAAAAAAAAAAAAAATTGTTACATCCTCAAAGCATCTAGCCATTTAAGCTTTTTAGCGCTTACTATCGCTCTTCAATTTGTTACTCGTTTGGAGTGCCTAATCCACTTGGAATATATATATATATATATATATACGAAATCAGGAAAGGGAGGGCACTCTCAGGATTTATGTAAATAGAATATAATTTATTTTTCATAACGATAACATAGAAAAATCATAAGTCGACGTTTCGGCTTACAAGGAAGCCTTCATCAGGACAAATAAGAAACGTATCTGTCCTGATGAAGGCTTCCTTGTAAGCCGAAATGTCGACTTATAATTTTTCTATGTTATCGTTATGAAAAATAAATGATATTCTATTTACATAAATCCTGAGAGTGCCCGCCCTTTCCTGATTTTGTATCTACATGTTTGTAGAGGATTGCACCCAGGTTCTGTATTAAATCACCAAAGTTGGAGTGCTGGAACACGTGCGATTGGAGTTATATATATATATATATATATATATATATATATATATATATATATATATATATATATATATATATATACATATATATACATATACACATACATACATGCATATATATAAATATATATATATATAAGTATATATATATATATATATATATATATACATACAAGTCTTGCAGAGCAAGGTAGACTATTCTACAGTAGGTACAACATTAAAAAAAGTCTTACAGGCAGGAAAAAGATGATGTAATAATGGAAGAGGAGAGATAGAAGAGTTAATGGCTGACCACTTGGAAATGATCATGAAATGTGCATGGGTTCAAGACTGAGAACCTTGTATGCTATGGTCAGTATTTTTAATTTGAATCTTTGTTATATAGGATAGAAGTTTAAAGACTAGCAAAAGGGTATGACTTTTGTTATTTTAAAAGTGAGTGTATCAGTGGATGTGTTAAAGGCAAAGACTGTGGTTGATTGCCTGAATAGGTAGTGTTAAACCCCAAAAAAGGCGTGTGTCTCCAAAAGGAGTGATGATCTTTGTTATTAAAAGTGGTCAAGAAGAGCATTAGAAAATGTGAGGAACCGCAGTGAGATATACCCTCCACTACAAATGGCTTAGAGCAAGGCAAAGACATAGTAGAACAGGCAAGGTCAGCAACAGGCAGGCATTGTGGCACAAAAGGGTAATCCAAGAGAGTAGTCGAGACAGGTAGGAAGCCGATACACAGTCTGGAAAAGAGTAAGGTTCAGGCAAAAATAGTGAGGGTATTATATCGCCAATACACAGCAAAGTACATAGGAGTCCAACAAACAGGCATGGAGGACAGGAAGTACTGAGTATTTATAGCAGTAGCTGATTGCAGATTATTATCTAGCAGGCAGGGGGAGCAAAAGAGTAAAAAAAAAAAGGTTAGAAGAATAGAGCAGAATCTAAAGCTAACGTTTGTCTCAGAGCTAACTCACTGCAATACAAACCAACAGTCCTAGGTTCCATACCCACGAAGACCATGATAGAAAATGTGTATTAGGCATTTGTAGAATATCAACAGTAGTAGCTTCCAGGCAAAATGCAGAATATATACAATTATAGTTCGAGGGTGAGGTTGGATCAAAAATGGGCTTCTTACCAAGTATGTAAGCATATTTGAAAGGGGAAGAAAATATGCAATGGTAAGAAAAAATTATATATGATCTGAATAGCAAGAAAAGATTGAAGTTTTGAAATTCTCTGCAATTGCACCAATCACACTATGTGAAGACTCTGGGGCATATGTATCAAGCTCCGTATGGAGCTTGATGCCCCGTATTTCTGGTGAGCCTGCAGGGTCGCCAGAAACAGCAGTTATGAAGCAGCGGTCACAAAGACTGCTACTCCATAACCTGTCCGCCTGCTCTGTGCAGGCGGACAGACATCGCCAGAAATCAACCCGATCTAGTACGATCAGGTTGATTGACACCCCCCTGCTGGCGACCCATTGGCCGCGAGTCTGCAGGGGGCGGCATTGCACCAGCAGCTCTTGTGAGCTGCTGGTGCAATGCTGAATACAGCGAGTGTATTGCTCGCCGTATTCAGCAAAGTCTGGCGGACCTGATCCACACTATCGGATCAGGTCCGCCAGACTTTGATAACTAGAGGCCTCTAGCTTTAGTATTGCTTTTCAAAAACACTCCCAGATTGGCTATATAAATGGATGGTCTACAAAATGTTTAAGCAATGTATAGTTTTGCTTACTTTTTTAATAACATTGTGATGATTTTCAGACTCCTAACCAACCCCCACAGTGTCAGATGTAGATGTGCATTTACAGACTACTGCTGGCTCCTGTTTGTTATCTGTCTTTTCATATGCAGGGAAGGGGGGGTGTCTGCTTTTCTTGTATTCCCAGCCCCTTTTACTGGGTGTCCCAGCCTAATCTCATCAACAGTGCTAAATTTGGAGCTTGTAAGTAAGTTTTTAAAAGGTTTTATACTGGACTTTTAGAACAGTATCTGTGCATACTCTTCTTTATAGTAGTGTCTATTACATGCAATTATATGAAAAGTGGTGTACACTGTCCCTTTAACTTGAGTCCAGAATATGTTTTATTTCTTGCTAGTTGGGATTAGATTACTATGCATATAATAATTGTGTAAGATTGCAAAATGAGGGACTTTCCTCATAAGTATATTAATAGCCATTGGTAACTATTTTGGAACGTATGGAGCTATACCTCACTTATCATCACAGCTGAACTTGACAGCTCATAAACACTCACAGACCAGAGGAAATAGCTTCACAGAAAGTAGTTGGTCTGTTTTCTGGAGGAAGCATGGATGCTTATATAAGCAAGGGAAAACAAGTCCTGAATTGACTTTTGGACAAGTATCCACACATGTATAATAAGGGTGTCTATTGTATAATGCTTTTATGTACTCTTATATGTTTATGTGCATTCTTTTTCTAAATATTTTAAGGGCAATTCTAATTAGCATTGCAGAATTTGTTTATAATAACAATGTTTGAATCCCCTTAAAGCAGGTATGGGAATTCCTCAGAGCCAGGGTTCTTGTTGCTAAAATGTTAAATCTAAATAATAAATATATTTTTTTAAACAAATAATGTATCTACAAATTATGTTTTCCAGCTTCTAAATGTTCTCTTTGGCCTGAATTTCTACAATACTGATAATCACATTGTATTGGCTGGTTGGCAACTGAAAATGTAGGATTAAAAATAGCTACCTGGGTCAGATCTCAGTTGCATGTACAAAACATTGAACTACAGAATAAAATGTTAGGTATGGTTAGTTTCCAAAATAATTTATGTTGTTTGTGAATGTCTTTAAACTGATTTTTATTTCACAAAATGCCACATGAGGAATAACATTTCCCAAAAATATTTTTTTTCCTTAATAGGACAACCATTGCATTCAGATACTGTATACTGAATTTTTGTTTGGTATAAATAATATAAAAGAGTGATTTCTTTCATACCATTAAGCAACCAGTGAGGTTGAAAACAATATTGCCTAGATTACGAGTTTTCTCGGTAATGCTGTGCTTAGAAACCCTGCATTAGCCGCAAAAAAGTGAGCGTAGAGCAAAATTTAGCTCCACATCTCACCTCAATACCAGCGCTGCTTACGGTAGCGGTGAGCTGGCAGAACGTGCTCGTGCACGATTTCCCCATAGGAATCAATGAGAAGAGCCGGCTGAAAAAAAAATTAAAACCTGCAAAAAAGCAGCGTAAAGCTCCTAACGCAGCCCCATTGATTCCTAGGGGGAAATACTTTTTATGTCTAAACCTAACACCCTAACATGAACCCCGAGTCTAAACACCCCTAATCTTACACTTATTAACCCCTAATCTGCTGCCCCCGACATCGACGGCACCTGCATTTTATTATTAACCCCTAATCTGCTGCTCCGGACACCGCCAACACCTAAATTATACTTATTAACCCCTAATCTGCTGCCCCCAACATCGCCGACACCTACATTATATTTATTAACCCCTAATCTGCCACCCCCAATGTTACTGCAACCTAACTACATTTATTAATCTGAAGAAACAAGCTTATACAAAGAAATTAGTAACAAGCTTATACAAAGAAATTAATAACCTTATATAAAGAAATTAATAACAGGGTACAAAAGTGTGCAAAAATAAACCGTGCAAAATTAAATTGCGTGATTCAAAAGACGGTCCAAAAAAAATTCCAAACAAAATCCAAAAGCTGAATATGCTATCAAATCTGTGATGACAAAAGAAAAAATATGATGAAAGCTGCAACAGTGTTTCAAAAATAAATGTTCAAATCCAAATGTGTGGTAAAAGTGTCAATCCTGTGAGGTAATTGGTGCAGGGATAAATCCAATATGAGAAAGTATATGATGCTGCAATAGTATTTGTCTCTTAGTGCTCAGATGCCCATGGGGAACTGGCCACAATGTGAAAAAAGGCAATCAAGAAAAAATGTGGTGAAGAAAAATTGTGGTGAAGAAAAAATGAGTAAAAGAAAAATACAACGATCAGATGCAAAAACCTGTGGAAAGAGATAAAATACAATGTGTGGCAAAGTCACAAATATATCCTCCTACTGAAATAAGGCTTACCAGGTCTACGCGTTTCGGCCCTCTCTGGGCCTTTATCAAGACTGGTGTTTGGAATGTTTGGTGGCCTTATATAGCGGTTTATGTGCTTGTAGCCGGAAGTAGTCACAAATAGCCATTTCCGGTTTGAGAGTCCGTTTATATAATCAAAAGTTAATTTTTAGGTGAGGTGACTGATACAATTCCATGATGTAAAAGACATAATACCCCAAAGGTGCTTTTAGATACCTTCCCTAGTGGCACAATTGAATTTTGTGAACCTCCGTATGTTTGTGACGTCACTTCCGGTGGGGGGATTTTCGGCGCAGACTCCAAATCATATTGAACAGTTTTCTTGTAGTCCGATCTGTAGTGTTATGTATTTACTTGTTTTCTATTTTTCCCATGTTTTTTTGGGTTCATTTAAATTGCTCATTTCATTTGCGATAGGGAACGATATCACTTGACGTCACTTCCGGTAAATCGTATTGCGGCTTAGAATCCAAGCTACATTATAGTGATCACCTTACTATAGAAAAGATTTTGCCGCTTGTGTTTACCTTTTGTGATTATTGGTCCGTTTTGCCAAAAAGCCCCCAATTGGTTGTGACGTTGCACCTAGGTATTGGTGTTGCACCTAGTTGTTCGTTACATAAACTGTCTTTTTGGATTATCTTGGCACGAAAGGGAGAGAGATGTATAAAGTCTAACACAATAAAAGATGACACAATAATTGTGACATATAAAAAAAGGGGTGGGGATCACAATAATCACAAAAGGTAAACACAAGCAGCAAAATCTTTTCTATAGTAAGGCGATCACTATAATGTAGCTTGGATTCTAAGCCGCAATACGATTAACCGGAAGTGACGTCAAGTGATATCGTTCCCTATCGCAAATGAAATGAGCAATTTAAATGAACCCAAAAAAACATGGGGAAAATAGAAAACAAGTAAATACATAACACTACAGATCGGACTACAAGAAAACTGTTCAATATGATTTTGAGTCTGCGCCGAAAAACCCCCCCACCGGAAGTGAAGTCACAAACATACGGAGGTTCACAAAATTCAATTGTGCCACTAGGGAGGGTATCTAAAAGCACCTTTGGGGTATTATGTCTTTTACATCATGTAATTGTATCAGTCACCTCACCTAAAAATTAACTTTTGATTATATAAACGGACTCTCAAACCGTAAATGGCTATTTGTGACTACTTCCGGCTACAAGCACATAAACCGCTATATAAGGCCACCAAACATTCCAAACACCAGTCTTGATAAAGGCCCAGAGAGGGCCGAAACGAGTAGACCTGGTAAGCCTTATTTCAGTAGGAGGATATATTTGTGACTTTGCCACACATTGTATTTTATCTCTTTCCACAGGTTTTTGCATCTGATCGTTGTATTTTTCTTTTACTCATTTTTTCTTCACCACAATTTTTCTTCACCACATTTTTTCTTGATTGCCTTTTTTTCACATTGTGGCCAGTTCCCCATGGGCATCTGAGCACTAAGAGACAAATGTGGGGGAGGGATAGCGCTAACGAATAGCTGAGAGCCAAAATATCTAAAAAACTCTAATGAGATAGTGTATAAATATTATAAAAAATCGAATTAAAATTAGCCAAGAAAAAAGAATTGGATATATATGTACAAATAAATCAATATTTATTAATATGAGATAAATTCTAACAGATAACTCCTATAAAAGATGCCGGCATCAGGTAAAAAATGTATCTAAAAAACTGCAATAAGAATGACCATCTGAGACTCACAGACAAACAAAATCAATAGCAGCATATATGACTAAACAGAATTATTAGCAGCATGCATAACCAAACAGAATTATTAGCAGCCTATATGACAAAAACAAATAAAATAACCATAAAGTGCTTAATATCAGTATTCCCAAAATGGAGCTGATCCGTGGGTGATACTGTTTACCAGTGTGGTCCGTGGGTGGAAATGTTTACCGGTGTATCGATACAAAGACCGGGTAAAAACGGAGTGATGTGATGAGTAACTTAATCTTCTTTCTGTGTGGCTTTCCTCCGTATTTCAGCCTGTTCTTAGCCAGTATCTATCCGTCCTCTGCAGCAGGTATCCAGCGTGTGGAAATGGTCCTAGAGGGGTCAAGTTCCGGGTTAAAGTTCAGTTCAGATTTCCAAATAGTAAAGCGCCGTTGCGCAATATTTCAGCCTATAAAAAATAGACCTTTAAAAAAGCACTCTGGGTTCGTTTTCTATGGGTCCTGGGGCAGGAATTACACATGCAGAGACGGCTCACCTATGATCAGTGACCGCTCAATGTACCTGTCCTATCCACCAACGAAACCTCAGCTAGTAAAGAGATATAAAATGTATCAAGGTATAGTAAGCAAGTTCTACGCGTTTCAGCCTCCAGGGGCCTTTATCAAGATGCTTACTAAATGTTTAGGCCATTTTAAATAGCCCTCTCTCTTTTCTCATTGGATGATACCCAGCCAATAGTGAATAAGCTAATGGAGATATGTGAATCATTGTGTTACAAACACTTTAGTCAAAAACGTTACATTGTTTTGTAAATTCATATGTTTACACTTAATTTTAAGTATCTTTTATTTGATTCATTTGATACAATAAATCCAATCTTGGCAACCTCTTATTGAATATGGAAACAATATAAAAAAGTTAATAAATATATACGGAAAAAATATATAAAAATTGGGATGATTCTACCCCTACTAAGTTGCTAAATGGTTAAGGTAGTTATATGTGTGTGTTAATGTGGTGATGTTAGAGATATCGAACAATTGTACAGAGTAATAACAATTTCATGAAGTTTGTATAAAATTAGGAATTAGTTTATAATAAAAATAATAAAAAAATATAAAATATAAAATCATACACGTATAAAAAAGGTATTTAAAATTCTTTTTTGAAAAATTTGAAAAATTGGATCTTCATATTAGCCTACTAAGATCCATTTCGGAGTTCAGGCCATGGGGGTGGAGGGTTTTAAAATTGAATATAAATTCAGCTTCCTTTTTTAGTAATACATTGTTGATATTCCCTCCCCTATTCCCAAGGTTAATTTGTGTTACACCCCAATATTTAAAATCTTTTAGACTCCCTTCATGTTTTTCTTTAAAATGGTTATATAATTTTGTTTCTGAGGAACCGTGCTCTATTTTTAAAATATGTTCCCTGATGCGATCTCTTAAAATCCTACTCGTCTGTCCAAAATAGAACAGATTACATGAACATTTGATGCAATAGATTATATTCTTATCAGAACATCTTATTAATTGCTTTATTTTAAAACTGAAGTTTGTGTTATGTGTCACATAACACAAACTTCAGTTTTAAAATAAAGCAATTAATAAGATGTTCTGATAAGAATATAATCTATTGCATCAAATGTTCATGTAATCTGTTCTATTTTGGACAGACGAGTAGGATTTTAAGAGATCGCATCAGGGAACATATTTTAAAAATAGAGCACGGTTCCTCAGAAACAAAATTATATAACCATTTTAAAGAAAAACATGAAGGGAGTCTAAAAGATTTTAAATATTGGGGTGTAACACAAATTAACCTTGGGAATAGGGGAGGGAATATCAACAATGTATTACTAAAAAAGGAAGCTGAATTTATATTCAATTTTAAAACCCTCCACCCCCATGGCCTGAACTCCGAAATGGATCTTAGTAGGCTAATATGAAGATCCAATTTTTCAAATTTTTCAAAAAAGAATTTTAAATACCTTTTTTATACGTGTATGATTTTATATTTTATATTTTTTTATTATTTTTATTATAAACTAATTCCTAATTTTATACAAACTTCATGAAATTGTTATTACTCTGTACAATTGTTCGATATCTCTAACATCACCACATTAACACACACATATAACTACCTTAACCATTTAGCAACTTAGTAGGGGTAGAATCATCCCAATTTTTATATATTTTTTCCGTATATATTTATTAACTTTTTTATATTGTTTCCATATTCAATAAGAGGTTGCCAAGATTGGATTTATTGTATCAAATGAATCAAATAAAAGATACTTAAAATTAAGTGTAAACATATGAATTTACAAAACAATGTAACGTTTTTGACTAAAGTGTTTGTAACACAATGATTCACATATCTCCATTAGCTTATTCACTATTGGCTGGGTATCATCCAATGAGAAAAGAGAGAGGGCTATTTAAAATGGCCTAAACATTTAGTAAGCATCTTGATAAAGGCCCCTGGAGGCTGAAACGCGTAGAACTTGCTTACTATACCTTGATACATTTTATATCTCTTTACTAGCTGAGGTTTCGTTGGTGGATAGGACAGGTACATTGAGCGGTCACTGATCATAGGTGAGCCGTCTCTGCATGTGTAATTCCTGCCCCAGGACCCATAGAAAACGAACCCAGAGTGCTTTTTTAAAGGTCTATTTTTTATAGGCTGAAATATTGCGCAACGGCGCTTTACTATTTGGAAATCTGAACTGAACTTTAACCCGGAACTTGACCCCTCTAGGACCATTTCCACACGCTGGATACCTGCTGCAGAGGACGGATAGATACTGGCTAAGAACAGGCTGAAATACGGAGGAAAGCCACACAGAAAGAAGATTAAGTTACTCATCACATCACTCCGTTTTTACCCGGTCTTTGTATCGATACACCGGTAAACATTTCCACCCACGGACCACACTGGTAAACAGTATCACCCACGGATCAGCTCCATTTTGGGAATACTGATATTAAGCACTTTATGGTTATTTTATTTGTTTTTGTCATATAGGCTGCTAATAATTCTGTTTGGTTATGCATGCTGCTAATAATTCTGTTTAGTCATATATGCTGCTATTGATTTTGTTTGTCTGTGAGTCTCAGATGGTCATTCTTATTGCAGTTTTTTAGATACATTTTTTACCTGATGCCGGCATCTTTTATAGGAGTTATCTGTTAGAATTTATCTCATATTAATAAATATTGATTTATTTGTACATATATATCCAATTCTTTTTTCTTGGCTAATTTTAATTCGATTTTTTATAATATTTATACACTATCTCATTAGAGTTTTTTAGATATTTTGGCTCTCAGCTATTCGTTAGCGCTATCCCTCCCCCACATTTTTCTTTTTGAACTAAGGGTGTACTTCATGAGGTTAGCACACTCCATATTGGGATTAGCTAGGAGAGCATAAGTGTAGTATCCCTAATCACACTCTACATTTCACTAAGAGACAAATACTATTGCAGCATCATATACTTTCTCATATTGGATTTATCCCTGCACCAATTACCTCACAGGATTGACACTTTTACCACACATTTGGATTTGAACATTTATTTTTGAAACACTGTTGCAGCTTTCATCATATTTTTTCTTTTGTCATCACAGATTTGATAGCATATTCAGCTTTTGGATTTTGTTTGGAATTTTTTTTGGACCGTCTTTTGACTCACGCAATTTAATTTTGCACGGTTTATTTTTGCATACTTTTGTACCCTGTTATTAATTTCTTTATATAAGGTTATTAATTTCTTTGTATACGCTTGTTACTAATTTCTTTGTATAAGCTTGTTTCTTCAGTGTATTATCAGTCTTTAATCAAGCTTTTATGTTTATTTAGCGTGGATCCATGCATTTGTAATATTGTTATTACTATTTTACTCTTTTATATCTATTGTGATTTTTATGTAATAAATTATCATTTACATTATAACCTTAGCCTCCGTATTGCTGGCGCCTGGGCCCACTCCCTACATTTGCTCCTCACTAGGTGATAGCTAGGTATCACCACCTCAGGCATACAAGGTATAGGTGGCGCTGGGATTCATCTTTGTCTTACATTTATTAACCCCTAATCTGCCGCCACCAACGTCGCCGCCACTATATTAAAGTCATTAACCCCTAAATCTAAGTCTAACCCTAACACCCCCATAAGTTAAATATAATTTAAATAAATCTAAATAAAATAACTATCATTAACTAAATTATTCCTATTTAAAACTAAATACTTACCTATATAATAAACCCTAAGCTAGCTACACTATAACTAATAGTTACATTGTAGCTATTTTAGGATTTATTTTTATTTTACAGGCAACTTTGTATTTATTTTAACTAGGTACAATAGTTATTAAATAGTTATTAACTATTTAATAGCTACCTAGTTAAAATAAAGACACATTTACCTGTAAAATAAATCCAAACCTAAGTTACAATTACACCTAACACTACACTATAATTAAATTTATTACCTAAACTAAATACAATTAAATACAATTGAAAAAAATTATCTAAAGTACGAAAAAACAAACACTAAATTACAGAAAATGATAAAATAATTACAAGTTTTTAAAACTAATTACACCTAATCTAATCCCCCTAATAAAATAAAAAAGCCCCCAAAATAATAAAAAGCCCTACCCTATACTAAATTACAAATAGCCCTTAAAAGGGCCTTTTGCGGGGCATTGCCCCAAAGTAATCAGCTCTATTACCCATAAAAAAAAAGTACAATACCCCCCCAACATTAAAACCCACCATCCACACACCCAACCCTACTCTAAAACCCACCCAATACCCTATTAAATAAACCTAACACTAACCCCTTGAAGATCACCCTACCTTGAGAAGTCTTCACCCAGCCGGGCCAAAGTCCTCAATGAAGCTGAGCGAAGTGGTCCTCCAGATGGACAGAAGTCTTCATCCAGGCGGCATCTTCTATCTTCATCCATCCAGCGCGGATCAGCTCCATCTTCAAGACATCCGACGCGGAGCATCCTCTTCCAACGAAGTCCAAATGAAGAATGAAGGTTCCTTTAAATGACGTCATCCAAGATGGCGTCCCTTAAATTCCAATTGGCTGATAGAATTCTATCAGCCTATCGGAATAAAGGTAGGAAAAATCCTATTGGTTGATGCAATGAGCCAATAGGATTGAAGTTCAATCCTATTGGCTGATCCAATCAGCCAATAGGATTGAGCTCACATTCTATTGGCTGATCAGATTTTTTCTACCATAATTCCGATTGGCTGATAGAATTCTATCAGCCAATCGGAATTCAAGAGACGCCATCTTGGATGACATCATTTAAAGGAACCTTCATTCTTCATTTGGACTTCGTTGGAAGAGGATGCTCCGCGTCGGATGTCTTGAAGATGGAGCCGCTCCACTCCGGATGGATGAAGATAGAAGACTTCTGCCCGTCTGGAGGACCACTTTGCCCGGCTGGGTGAAGACTTCTCAAGGTAGGGTGATCTTCAAGGGGTTAGTGTTAGGTTTTATTAAGGGGGTATTTGGTGGCTTTTAGAGTAGGGTTGGGTATGTGGGTGGTGGGTTTTAATGTTGGGGGGTATTGTACTTTTTTTACAGGTAATAGAGCTGATTACTTTGGGGCAATGCCCCGTAAAAGGCCCTTTTAAGGGCTATTTGTAATTTACTATAGGGTAGGGCTTTTTATTATTTTGCGGGGCTTTTTTATTTTATTAGGGGGAATAGATTAGGTGTAATTAGTTTAAAAAACTTGTAATTATTTTATTATTTTCTGTAATTTAGTGTTTGTTTTTTTTCGTACATTAGATAATTTTTTTCAATTGTATTTAATTGTATTTAGTTTAGGCAATTCATTTAATTATAGTGTAGTGTTAGATGTACTTGTAACTTAGGCTAGGATTTATTTTACAGGTAAATTTGTCTTTATTTTAAATAGGTAGCTATTAAATAGTTAATAACTATTTAATAACTATTGTACCTAGTTAAAATAAACACAAAGTTGCCTATAAAATAAAATTAAATCCTAAGGTAGATACAATGTAACTATTAGTTATATTGTAGCTAGCTTAGGGTTTATTTTATAGGTAAGTATTTAGTTTTAAATAGGAATAATTTAGTTAATGATAAATATAATTTAAACAAATTGAAATAAAATAACTAAGTTAGGGGGGTGTTAGGGTTAGACTTAGATTTAGGAGTTAATACATTTAATATAGTTGCGGCGACGTTGTGGGCTGCAGGGGTTAATAAATGTAGGTAGGTGTCAGTGATGTTAGGGACAGCAGATTAGGGGTTAATAAAATTTAACTAGTGTTTGCGATGCGGGAGTACGGCAGTTTAGGGGTTAATATATTTTTATAGTGGTGGCAATGTTTGGTTCGGCAGATTAGGGGTTAAAAAAAAAAAAAAATTGTGTTTACGATTTGGGGGGCCTTGGTTTAGAGGTTAATAGGTAGTTTATGGGTGTTATTGTACATTTTAGCACTTTAGTTAAGAGTTTTATACTACGGTTTTAGACTTTTAAATGCGGTCTTGGCAGGAGAGGCTGTACCACTCACTTTTTGGAAGACTCATAATACCGGCGTTATGCAAGTCCCATTGAAAATATAGGATACGCAATTGACGTAAGTGGATTTGCGGTATTTTCGAGTCTGACCAAAAAAGTGAGCGGTACACCTGTCATTTCAAGACTCGTAATACCAGCGGGTGTTAAAAAGCAGCGTTGGGACCTCTCAACGCTGCTTTTTAAGGCTAACACAAGACTCGTAATCTAGGTGTATATTTTTGATTAAGAAAAAAAAAACTGCCCTTTTATTGATATTATAAATAATAATTATCAAAAAAATGCTCTAGGTCAGTGTTGCTATAACCTTAGTGAGTTAAACCATCATATTTTATTTGTATTATTTAATGTTTGTGGTCAATTGTGCTGACTTTGCATCTTATATAAAGTAGGTGAGCTCATAAAGGAAATTGTGTCCACTCCGTGCAGAATGCAGTCAGCCTATGTATTTAGAAACATAAAGTCAGCTAAGTGAATGTTTGTGTTTTCCCATTAGTGCCTAATCTCTCTATCCATCAAACAATTCCAATAGATAAATGGTTTCCATTCCAAGAAACTTGTTGATAACTAGTGTTTGATTCAGTGTTAATCATAGACTTTTCTTTAACTGTTATTGTTTCATTAATGTAATCCATTTACAATGATAAATCTAAACATAGCCACTAAGGATATCAAAGCACTAAAGTAATTAACAAACAGCTTAAAGCTGTTAGCGTTCAAAGTGCATTTTGCCTTCCATCTCTGACAAAAAATGGCTTCTAATGACAAACTGGAATACTTGAAATTGTCACATTTATCTGAAATGTATACAGTGACCCATTTTAATTAGCAAGAGGGGACTGGTCTGCTATACATCATTAAGTACGGTTTATTCATAGAAATGTTTGTTCAGTTTTAGATACAAAATGACAAATCATTCTTTTCATTGGGTGATGTTTCAGTTGGCCAAGAAATATAGCTTCAATAACTATTATATCTTAGTATCACATGTTTGAAGAGCAGATCCAGAATTTCTTCCATCCAAGTTTGGTAAACCGAGTGCAATGAAAGGACTCAAAAGTAAAAAATGCATGATTCAGATACAGCATATAATTTAGATTAAAAAAATACTTCAGTTCTAAAATGTAGCTCTTTTTGTGTCCTTTGTTGACACTGACAGCATATAGAAGTAGTCTGACAGCCTATAGAAGTAGGCTCAGGAGTGTGCACATGCTTTCAGCAGTAAAGGGAAGCTGTGTTTGCAACAATGTTTGTAACAATGTTATACATGTAGTGCTGCAAGATGTAAAGGTGCTAAATTTAAAGAAGGGGTTGCCAAGAGATAAAAAATTTATTTTTTCTTTAATTGTATTTAATTTTGATTTCCATTTTTCTTTAAACAAATAAGGTGTTGTGAAGTTGATCCACCTGTATAAATAATGATGTGTAAATGTATTAGTATTAAGTAATTAATAAATTGTGCAATATAACTTTTAAAATACACACACCTGTATAAAAGATCTTCATACAAAGTTAAGTGGCTCCATATGGGACAGTCTAATGCAGAGTTTCACCCAAATCCGGCGGCACAATGACTAACCACATTCCACCATGTCTACTCACACTGTGCCCTTATCTTCCAAAACCCTCTTCAAAACTTGTTAATGGGTTGACCAGACCCCTTTTCAAAGACCACTTCCTGCTAATATTTATTGGCTCTGTATTGTATCTACTATGTATACCAGCACCCTGGGTGTTGACGTTTTAGTTACTGAAAGTGCAGATTCCTACATGTGTGTGTACTCCTTACTCAGTATGCTTAGAGGAATATGGCTACACCTCACTGTCAAAGCACAATAAAGGCTGAAACGATCTTCTGGGGTTGCCGTGTTCCTTGTTCAGAGAGGACTAGCCTGGTACTTCGGTACTGCACTGACCTTAATAGGCGGGATCAGACTGATATACTACAGAAAAGAGAATAGTTCTTCTCTGTGAAAAGCATTACTGGGCTAAAAAGAGGCTGCACCATGGTGGGAAATCACCATAGAACAGGCTAGCAAGTTATTTAGCTGGTTGTTCGTTCCTGAGCGTGCACTTCTCTCTATGTATGTATGTATGTATGTGTATATATATATATATATATATATATATATATACATACATATACATAGAGAAGTGCACTCTCAAGAATGAAAAGAAGCTGCACCCAGGTGATACATCGCCACCTCTATGTATGTATGTATATATATACATACATACACATATACATACAGGGCTCAAATTTTCCACTATCCATTGGCGAGTGGAAATCTAATGGTGGGGAGTGAAAGTTAGCTAGTAATGTTGTGTCTGAAGTCTAGTGGCATGTTGTAAGTAGCAAAGTTGGCACATTGTATTTACAGAATGTACATTCCTATTGCAGCATGGACAAACACACATTTTGGGTTAGGTGCTAAAACTATTATCTAAAGGGATATTATATAGCCATATAAGTGCACAATGATATGTTATTCCTCTAGGGCGTTAGGGACCCCATTAGTGCTTAGACTATTACTTCTGAGAAGGTAAGCAGAGAGAGACTGTAGAGAAAAAGTTGAAGTGGAGAAGAAGGTAGAGTTAAAGGGACAGTATACACCAATTTTCATATAACTGCATGTAATAGACACTACTATAAAGGAGAATATGCACGGATACTGATATAAAAATACAGTTTAAACCCTTTTAAAAACTTAGTTAGAATATCCTAGTGTCATGTTCTGTCTCAGGATATCATGTTAGAGCCTCATTTTCTGGAACAGTTGCTTTAAAGGAAGATTAGTAGAAACCATACTGATTGAAAATGATAAATTTATTTAAACAACAAAATACTTTGTTTAAGCAAATACTTGCAGAATATTTAAATATGCTACTCAGGTATGTTAAGACCACATACAGCAGGAGTGAAAATAAACAAAACTAGTAAGCAGAGATGCAGATTCAAAAAGGAAATTCTTTCTCCTGGTAATAATTGAAATGTAAGATTTGCACAAGGGAGAAAACAACTTGTAAACAGGTAGCAGATTTAAAGGTAATTGCTGAGTGCAGGAATTGCACAAGGCAGGAAACAGACTTGTGAACTGGTAACAGGTTTAAAGGTAAAGTCTTTCTCCTGGTTATAGCCGAGTACAGGAATTGCACAAGGCAGGAAACAAACTTGTGAACTAGTAACAGGTTTAAAGGTAAAGTCTTTCTCCTGGTTATAGCTGAGTGCAGGAACTGCACAAGGCAGGAACCAAACTTGTGAACTGGTAACAGGTTTAAAGGTAAAGTCTTTCTCCTGGTTATAGCTGAGTGCAGGAACTGCACAAGGCAGGAAACAAACTTGTGAACTGGTAACAGGTTTAAAGGTAAAGGCTTTCTCCTGGTTATAGCTGAGAGCAGGAATTGCACAAGGCAGGATACAAACTTGTGAACTGGTAACAGGTTTAAAGGTAAAGTCTTTCTCCTGGTTATAGCTGAGTGCTGGAATTGCACAAGTCAGGATACAATCTTGTGAACTGGTAACAGGTTTAAAGGTAAAGTCTTTCTCCTGGTAATTGCTGAGTGCAGGAATTGCACAAGGCAGGAAACAAACTTGCAAACTGGTAACAGGTTTAAAGGTAAAGTCTTTCTCCTGGTTATAGCTGAGTGCAGGAACTGCACAAGGCAGGAAACAAACTTGTGAACTGGTAACAGGTTTAAAGGTAAAGTCTTTCTCCTGGTTATAGCTGAGTGCAGGAAACAAACTTGTGAACTGGTAACAGGTTTAAAGGTAAAGTCTTTCTCCTGGTTTCCTTGTAAACAGGTGCAAAGGTGAAATCTTTCTCCAAAGAAGTACAGGAAACAGGTTCTGACTTGACAAAACAGATCCAATGTGAAGACACTAATGCAGACTAAAAGCCATCCTTAAATAGGGAGGTTTTGCACAGGTTTGGTTCTGATTAATTCCAGAATTGAGAACACCTGTGTGTTGCACAGGTGAAATAACAAGTAAGGCAAAAAGTTATTTATCAGATCTTTTAAGTTCCTTGCTATTACTAGAACTGGCTGTGGCTCAACACACAAGCAAACCGACTTGCAAGCAAATAGGAACAGTAACCACAGAGCCGTAGGTTCAAATCCCCACACAGCCCTTCTTAGCAGAATGCCTCCCAGACCTTTTCTTTTTCTTTTTAATCTGGAGGCTTGGTTCATGACACCTAGTTTATCACTGTTGATGAGGGACACCCACTGAAAGGGGCTGTGTAAACAAAAAGAGCAAACACTCCTCACCTTCCCCCTTCCCAGCATATGAAAAGACAGATAACATAAACAGGAGCCTGCAATAGTCTGTAAATGTGAGTATACATCTAACACTTGGTTAGGAGTCTGAAAATCAGCACAATGTTCCTAAAAAATAAGCAAAACTATATCAGCTAGATCACGAGTTTGGCGTTAGCCTTAAAAAGCAGCGTTGAGAGGTTCCAACGCTGCTTTTTAACGCCCGCTGGTATTACGAGTCAGGCAGGTACAGGTGTACCGCTCACTTTTCTTCCGCGACTCGAGGCTATGGCAAATGCCCTTACGTCAATTGTGTATCCTATCTTTTTAATGGGATTTGACTAACGCTGGTTTTACGAGTCTTGGAAGAAGTGAGTGGTACAGCCTCTACCTCCAAGACTTCAACCGCATTTAAAAGTCAGTAGTTAAGAGTTTTATGGGCTAACACCGGAACATAAAGCTTTTAACTAAAAAGTACACTAACACCCATAAACTACCTATTAACCCCTAAACCGAGCCCCCCCCCCACATCGCAAACACTATAATAAATTATTTTAACCCCTAATCTGCCGACCGGACATCGCCATCACCTACATTATACCTATGAACCCCTAATCTGCTGCCCCTAACATCGCCGACACCAACATTATATTTATTAACCCCTAATCTGCCGCCCCCAATGTCGCCACCACCTGCCTACAATTATTAACCCCTAATCTGCCGACCGGACATCTCCGCCACTTTAATAAATGTATTAACCCCTAAACCGCCCCACTCCCACCTCACAAACACTAGTTAAATTGTATTAACCCCTAATCTGCCTGCACTAACATTGCAGAAACCTACTTACATTTATTAACCCCTAATCTGCCACCCCCAACATCGCCACTACTATATTAAAGATATTAACCCCTAAACCTAAGTATAAATCTAACCCTAACCCCCCCTAACTTAAAAATAATTTAAATACATCTAAATAAAATTACTACAATTAGCTAAATAATTCCTATTTAAAAATAAATATTTACCTATAAAATAAACCATAAGATAGCTACAATATAACTAATAGTTACATTGTAGCTAGCTTATGATTTATTTTTATTTTACAGGCACCTTTCTATTTATTTTAACTAGGTACAATAGTTATTAAATAGTTATTAACTATTTAATAGCTACCTAGCTAAAATAAGTACAAAATTACCTTTAAAATAAATCCTAACCTATGTTACAATTACACCTAACACTACACTATAATTAAACTAATTACCTAAACTGAGAAAAGAAAAAAACAGAGGCGCCACCATGGCCCAGAACCACCAAAACAAAACAGATGTATATATGGGTGCTGTATACTCACAAACATACAGCACCCATATGGTGCTATTGAGGCGGGCTGGAACTTCACAGTAGTCCAGCTCACTGATGATCCTTAGCAAAGATCCAGTAGTGATTCCTTGGGAGGCCTGAGGTGAGATGCCTAAAAGAGGAAAAGGCAAACCAACATGGCCCAGCAACGTTTGAAGGATGTGACCAAATGAATAAACTCACAGGATCCAAAGCACCTCCAGGTGCAACACCAGCAAACTGGAACCACAAAGTTGCCCAGTAGACAATCCCCAGCAGGTGGTCTCCAGCTTCCAGCGGAAAAAATAGTATAGAGGAGGATAGGGCAATAGTGCACCACAATTAAATCTTGGGTAAAATACCACACAAGCAAGTGTATATAAAAATTAAAATCTTTAATAACACAGCGATGCGTTTCTCAGCCTCCTATGGGCTGTTTCATCAACAGCACGTTTTGCCAGCTTACCGTAAGCAGCACTGGTATCAAGGTGAGATGTGGGGCTAAATTTTGCTCTCCGCTCACTTTTCTGAGGCTAACGCCAGCTTGCAGAAAACTTGTAATACCAGCGTTGTCTTAAGGGAGCGCTAAGAAAAAAAGGAGCGTTAGCACCGCCCAGCCTTACCGACAAAACTCGTGATCTAGCCGTATATGTTTATAAAAACACTACCAGATGGGCTATATAAATGGATCATCTACCAACATTTATGCAAAAAAAATCTAGTGTACAATGTCCCTTTAAGAGAGAATGGAGAAAAAAGAGTGAAGAGATATGAGAAAGGGAGAGTGTAAAGACAAGATATGCCCTGAGAGAGAAGGGAGAGTGTAAAGACATGATATGCCCTGAGAGAGAAGGGAGAGTGTAAAGACAAGATATGCCCTGAGAGAGAAGGGAGTGTGTAAAGACAAGATATGCCCTGAGAGAGAAGGGAGAGTGTAAAGACAAGATATGCCCTGAGAGAGAAGGGAGAGTGTAAAGACATGATATGCCCTGAGAGAGAAGGGAGAGTGTAAAGACAAGATATGCCCTGAGAGAGAAGGGAGTGTGTAAAGACAAGATATGCCCTGAGAGAGAAGGGAGAGTGTAAAGACAAGATATGCCCTGAGAGAGAAGGGAGAGTGTAAAGACAAGATATGCCCTGAGAGAGAAGGGAGAGTGTAAAGACATGATATGCCCTGAGAGAGAAGGGAGAGTGTAAAGACAAGATATGCCCTGAGAGAGAAGGGAGAGTGTAAAGACAAGATATGCCCTGAGAGAGAAGGGAGAGTGTAAAGACAAGATATGCCCTGAGAGAGAAGGGAGAGTGTAAATACATGATATGCCCTGAGAGAGAAGGGAGAGTGTAAAGACATGATATGCCCTGAGAGAGAAGGGAGAGTGTAAAGACATGATATGCCCTGAGAGAGAAGAGAGAGTGTAAAGACAAGATATGCCCTGAGAGAGAAGGGAAAGTGTAAAGACAAGACATGCCCTGAGAGAGAAGGGATAGTGTAAAGACATGATATGCCCTGAGAGAGAAGAGAGAGTGTAAAGACAAGATATGCCCTGAGAGAGAAGAGAGAGTGTAAAGACATGATATGCCCTGAGAGAGAAGAGAGAGTGTAAAGACAAGATATGCCCTGAGAGAGAAGGGAGAGTGTAAAGACAAGATATGCCCTGAGAGAGAAGGGAGAGTGTAAAGACAAGATATGCCCTGAGAGAGAAGAGAGAGTGTAAAGACAAGATATGCCCTGAGAGAGAAGGGAGAGTGTAAAGACAAGATATGCCATGAGAGAGAAGGGAGAGTGTAAAGACAAGATATGCCCTTAGAGAGAAGGGAGAGTGTAAAGACAAGATATGCCCTGAGAGAGAAGGGAGAGTGTAAAGACAAGATATGCCCTGAGAGAGAAGGGAGATTGTAAAGACATGATATGCCCTGAGAGAGAAGGGAGAGTGTAAAGACAAGATATGCCCTGAGAGAGAAGGGAGATTGTAAAGACACGATATGCCCTGAGAGAGAAGGGAGAGTGTAAAGACAAGATATGCCCTGAGAGAGAAGGGAGAGTGTAAAGACAAGATATGCCCTGAGAGAGAAGGGAGAGTGTAAAGACAAGATATGCCCTGACAGAGAAGGGAGAGTGTAAATACATGATATGCCCTGAGAGAGAAGGGAGAGTGTAAAGACATGACATGCCCTGAGAGAGAAGGGAGAGTGTAAAGACATGACATGCCCTGAGAGAGAAGGGAGAGTGTAAAGACAAGATATGCCCTGAGAGAGAAGGGAGAGTGTAAAGACATGATATGCCGTGAGAGAGAAGGGAGAGTGTAAAGACAAGACATGCCCTGAGATAAGGGAGAGTGTAAAGACATGATATGCAATGAGAGAGAAGGGAGAGTGTAAAGACAAGATATGCCCTGAGAGAGAAGGGAGAGTGTAAAGACAAGATATGCCCTGAGAGAGAAGGGAGAGTGTAAAGACATGATAAGCCCTGAGAGAGAAGGGAGAGTGTAAAGACAAGATATGCCCTGAGAGAGAAGGGAGAGTGTAAAGACAAGATATGCCCTGAGAGAGAAGGGAGAGTGTAAAGACAAGATATGCCCTGAGAGAGAAGGGAGAGTGTAAATACATGATATGCCCTGAGAGAGAAGAGAGAGTGTAAAGACAAGATATGCCCTGAGAGAGAAGGGAGAGTGTAAAGACAAGACATGCCCTGAGAGAGAAGAGAGAGTGTAAAGACAAGATATGCCCTGAGAGAGAAGGGAGAGTGTAAAGACAAGATATGCCGTGAGAGAGAAGGGAGAGTGTAAAGACAAGATATGCCCTGAGAGAGAAGGGATAGTGTAAAGACAAGATATGCCCTGAGAGAGAAGGGAGTGTGTAAAGACAAGATATGCCCTGAGAGAGAAGGGAGAGTGTAAAGACAAGATATGCCCTGAGAGAGAAGGGAGAGTGTAAAGACAAGATATGCCCTGAGAGAGAAGGGAGTGTGTAAAGACAAGATATGCCCTGAGAGAGAAGGGAGAGTGTAAAGTCATGATATGCCCTGAGAGAGAAGGGAGAGTGTAAAGACATGATATGCCCTGAGAGAGAAGAGAGAGTGTAAAGACAAGATATGCCCTGAGAGAGAAGGGAGAGTGTAAAGACATGATATGCCCTGAGAGAGAAGAGAGAGTGTAAAGACAAGATATGCCCTGAGAGAGAAGGGAGAGTGTAAAGACAAGATATGCCGTGAGAGAGAAGGGAGAGTATAAAGACAAGATATGCCCTGAGAGAGAAGGGAGAGTGTAAAGACAAGATATGCCCGGAGAGAGAAGGGAGAGTGTAAAGACATGATATGCCCTGAGAGAGAAGGGAGAGTGTAAAGACAAGATATGCCCTGAGAGAGAAGGGAGAGTGTAAAGACAAGATATGCCCTGAGAGAGAAGGGAGAGTGTAAGACATGATATGCCCTGAGAGAGAAGGGAGAGTGTAAAGACAAGATATGCCCTGAGAGAGAAGAGAGAGTGTAAATACATGATATGCCCTGAGAGAGAAGGGAGAGTGTAAAGACACGATATGCCCTGAGAGAGAAGGGAGAGTGTAAAGACATTATATGCCCTGAGAGAGAAGGGAGAGTGTAAAGACAAGACATGCCCTGAGAGAGAAGGGAGAGTATAAAGACAAGATATGCCCTGAGAGAGAAGAGAGAGTGTAAAGACAAGATATGCCCTGAGAGAAGGGAGAGTGTAAAGACAAGATATGCCCTGAGAGAGAAGGGAGAGTGTAAAGACATGATATGCCCTGAGAGAGAAGGGAGAGTGTAAAGACATGATATGCCCTGAGAGAGAAGGGAGAGTGTAAAGACAAGATATGCCCTGAGAGAGAAGGGAGAGTGTAAAGACCAGATATGCCCGGAGAGAGAAGGGAGAGTGTAAAGACAAGATATGCCCTGAGAGAGAAGGGAGAGTGTAAAGACATGATATGCCCTGAGAGAGAAGGGAGAGTATAAAGACAAGATATGCCCTGAGAGAGAAGAGAGAGTGTAAAGACAAGATATGCCCTGAGAGAGAAGGGAGAGTGTAAAGACATGATATGCCCTGAGAGAGAAGAGAGAGTGTAAAGACAAGATATGCCCTGAGAGAGAAGGGAGAGTGTAAAGACAAGATATGCCCTGAGAGAGAAGGGAGAGTGTAAAAGACAAGATATGCCGTGAGAGAGAAGGGAGAGAGTAAAGACATGATATGCCCTGAGAGAGAAGGGAGAGTATAAAGACATGATATGACCTGAGAGAGAAGGGAGAGTGTAAAGACAAGATATGCCATGAGAGAGAAGGGAGAGTGTAAAGACAAGATATGCCCTGAGAAAGAAGGGAGAGTGTAAAGACAAGATATGCCCTGAGAGAGAAGGGAGAGTGTAAAGACAAGATATGCCCTGAGAGAGAAGGGAGAGTGTAAAGACATGATATGCCCTGAGAGAGAAGGGAGAGTGTAAAGACATGATATGCCCTGAGAGAGAAGGGAGAGTGTAAAGACAAGATATGCCCTGAGAGAGAAGAGAGAGTGTAAAGACAAGATATGCCCTGAGAGAGGAGGGAGAGTATAAAGACAAGATATGCCCTGAGAGAGAAGGGAGAGTGTAAAGACAAGATATGCCCTAAGAGAGAAGGGAGAGTGTAAAGACATGATATGCCCTGAGAGAGAAGGGAGAGTGTAAAGACAAGATATGCCCTGAGAGAGAAGGGAGAGTGTAAAGACATGATATGCCCTGAGAGAGAAGGGAGAGTGTAAAGACAAGATATGCCCTGAGAGAGAAGGGAGAGTGTAAAGACAAGACATGCCCTGAGAGAGAAGGGAGAGTGTAAAGACAAGACATGCCCTGAGAGAGAAGAGAGAGCGTAAAGACAAGATATGCCCTGAGAGAGAAGGGAGAGTGTAAAGACAAGATATGCCCTGAGAGAGAAGGGAGAGTGTAAAGACAAGATATGCCCTGAGAGAGAAGGGAGAGTGTAAAGACAAGATATGCCCTGAGAGAGAAGGGAGAGTGTAAAGACATGATATGCCCTGAGAGAGAAGGTAGAGTGTAAAGACATGATATGCCCTGAGAGAGAAGGGAGAGTGTAAAGACATGATATGCCCTGAGAGAGAAGGGAGAGTGTAAAGACAAGATATGCCCTGAGAGAGAAGGGAGAGTGTAAAGACATGATATGCCCTGAGAGAGAAGGGAGAGTGTAAAGACAAGATATGCCCTGAGAGAGAAGAGAGAGTGTAAAGACAAGATATGCCCTGAGAGAGAAGGGAGAGTGTAAAGACAAGATATGCCCTGAGAGAGAAGGGAGAGTATAAAGACAAGATATGCCCTGAGAGAGAAGGGAGAGTGTAAAGACAAGATATGCCCTGAGAGAGAAGGGAGAGTGTAAAGACACGATATGCCCTGAGAGAGAAGGGAGAGTGTAAAGACAAGATATGCCCTGAGAGAGAAGGGAGAGTGTAAAGACAAGATATGCCCTGAGAGAGAAGGGAGAGTATAAAGACAAGATATGCCCTGAGAGAGAAGGGAGAGTGTAAAGACATGATATGCCCTGAGAGAGAAGGGAGAGTGTAAAGACAAGATATGCCCTGAGAGAGAAGGGAGAGTGTAAAGACAAGATATGCCCTGAGAGAGAAGGGAGAGTATAAAGACAAGATATGCCCTGAGAGAGAAGAGAGAGTGTAAAGACACGATATGCCCTGAGAGAGAAGGGAGAGTGTAAAGACAAGATATGCCCTGAGAGAGAAGAGAGAGTGTAAAGACAAGATATGCCCTGAGAGAGAAGGGAGAGTGTAAATACATGATATGCCCTGAGAGAGAAGGGAGAGTGTAAATACATGATATGCCCTGAGAGAGAAGGGAGAGTGTAAAGACAAGATATGCCCTGAGAGAGAAGAGAGAGTGTAAAGACAAGATATGCCCTGAGAGAGAAGGGAGAGTGTAAATACATGATATGCCCTGAGAGAGAAGGGAGAGTGTAAAGACAAGATATGCCCTGAGAGAGAAGAGAGAGTGTAAAGACAAGATATGCCCTGAGAGAGAAGGGAGAGTGTAAAGACAAGATATGCCCTGAGAGAGAAGGGAGAGTGTAAAGACATGATATGCCCTGAGAGAGAAGGGAGAGTGTAAAGACAAGATATGCCCTGAGAGAGAAGGGAGAGTGTAAAGACAAGATATGCCCTGAGAGAGAAGGGAGAGTGTAAATACATGATATGCCCTGAGAGAGAAGGGAGAGTGTAAAGACAAGATATGCCCTGAGAGAGAAGGGAGAGTGTAAAGACAAGATATGCCCTGAGAGAGAAGGGAGAGTGTAAAGACATGATATGCCCTGAGAGAGAAGGGAGAGTATAAAGACAAGATATGCCCTGAGAGAGAAGGGAGAGTGTAAAGACATGATATGCCCTGAGAGAGAAGGGAGAGTGTAAAGACAAGATATGCCCTGAGAGAGAAGGGAGAGTGTAAAGACATGATATGCCCTGAGAGAGAAGGGAGAGTATAAAGACAAGATATGCCCTGAGAGAGAAGGGAGAGTGTAAAGACAAGATATGCCCTGAGAGAGAAGGGAGAGTGTAAAGACATGATATGCCCTGAGAGAGAAGGGAGAGTGTAAAGACAAGATATGCCCTGAGAGAGAAGGGAGAGTGTAAAGACATGATATGCCCTGAGAGAGAAGGGAGAGTGTAAAGACAAGATATGCCCTGACAGAGAAGGGAGAGTGTAAATACATGATATGCCCTGAGAGAGAAGGGAGAGTGTAAAGACATGACATGCCCTGAGAGAGAAGGGAGAGTGTAAAGACATGACATGCCCTGAGAGAGAAGGGAGAGTGTAAAGACAAAATATGCCCTGAGAGAGAAGGGAGAGTGTAAAGACATGATATGCCGTGAGAGAGAAGGGAGAGTGTAAAGACAAGACATGCCCTGAGATAAGGGAGAGTGTAAAGACATGATATGCCCTGAGAGAGAAGGGAGAGTGTAAAGACAAGATATGCCCTGAGAGAGAAGGGAGGGTGTAAAGACATGATAAGCCCTGAGAGAGAAGGGAGAGTGTAAAGACAAGATATGCCCTGAGAGAGAAGGGAGAGTGTAAAGACAAGATATGCCCTGAGAGAGAAGGGAGAGTGTAAAGACAAGATATGCCCTGAGAGAGAAGGGAGAGTGTAAATACATGATATGCCCTGAGAGAGAAGAGAGAGTGTAAAGACAAGATATGCCCTGAGAGAGAAGGGAGAGTGTAAAGACAAGACATGCCCTGAGAGAGAAGAGAGAGTGTAAAGACAATATATGCCCTGAGAGAGAAGGGAGAGTGTAAAGACAAGATATGCCGTGAGAGAGAAGGGAGAGTGTAAAGACAAGATATGCCCTGAGAGAGAAGGGATAGTGTAAAGACAAGATATGCCCTGAGAGAGAAGGGAGTGTGTAAAGACAAGATATGCCCTGAGAGAGAAGGGAGAGTGTAAAGACAAGATATGCCCTGAGAGAGAAGGGAGAGTGTAAAGACAAGATATGCCCTGAGAGAGAAGGGAGTGTGTAAAGACAAGATATGCCCTGAGAGAGAAGGGAGAGTGTAAAGACATGATATGCCCTGAGAGAGAAGGGAGAGTGTAAAGACATGATATGCCCTGAGAGAGAAGAGAGAGTGTAAAGACAAGATATGCCCTGAGAGAGAAGGGAGAGTGTAAAGACATGATATGCCCTGAGAGAGAAGAGAGAGTGTAAAGACAAGATATGCCCTGAGAGAGAAGGGAGAGTGTAAAGACAAGATATGCCGTGAGAGAGAAGGGAGAGTGTAAAGACAAGATATGCCCTGAGAGAGAAGGGAGAGTGTAAAGACAAGATATGCCCTGAGAGAGAAGGGAGAGTGTAAAGACATGATATGCCCTGAGAGAGAAGGGAGAGTGTAAAGACAAGATATGCCCTGAGAGAGAAGGGAGAGTGTAAAGACAAGATATGCCCTGAGAGAGAAGGGAGAGTGTAAAGACATGATATGCCCTGAGAGAGAAGGGAGAGTGTAAAGACAAGATATGCCCTGAGAGAGAAGAGAGAGTGTAAATACATGATATGCCCTGAGAGAGAAGGGAGAGTGTAAAGACACGATATGCCCTGAGAGAGAAGGGAGAGTGTAAAGACATTATATGCCCTGAGAGAGAAGGGAGAGTGTAAAGACAAGACATGCCCTGAGAGAGAAGGGAGAGTATAAAGACAAGATATGCCCTGAGAGAGAAGAGAGAGTGTAAAGACAAGATATGCCCTGAGAGAAGGGAGAGTGTAAAGACAAGATATGCCCTGAGAGAGAAGGGAGAGTGTAAAGACATGATATGCCCTGAGAGAGAAGGGAGAGTGTAAAGACATGATATGCCCTGAGAGAGAAGGGAGAGTGTAAAGACAAGATATGCCCTGAGAGAGAAGGGAGAGTGTAAAGACAAGATATGCCCGGAGAGAGAAGGGAGAGTGTAAAGACAAGATATGCCCTGAGAGAGAAGGGAGAGTGTAAAGACATGATATGACCTGAGAGAGAAGGGAGAGTGTAAAGACAAGATATGCCCTGAGAGAGAATGGAGAGTGTAAAGACAAGATATGCCCTGAGAGAGAAGGGAGAGTGTAAAGACAAGATATGCCCTGAGAGAGAAGGGAGAGTGTAAAGACATGATATGCCCTGAGAGAGAAGGGAGAGTGTAAAGACAAGATATGCCCTGAGAGAGAAGGGAGAGTATAAAGACAAGATATGCCCTGAGAGAGAAGAGAGAGTGTAAAGACAAGATATGCCCTGAGAGAGAAGGGAGAGTGTAAAGACATGATATGCCCTGAGAGAGAAGAGAGAGTGTAAAGACAAGATATGCCCTGAGAGAGAAGGGAGAGTGTAAAGACAAGATATGCCCTGAGAGAGAAGGGAGAGTGTAAAAGACAAGATATGCCGTGAGAGAGAAGGGAGAGTGTAAAGACATGATATGCCCTGAGAGAGAAGGGAGAGTATAAAGACATGATATGACCTGAGAGAGAAGGGAGAGTGTAAAGACAAGATATGCCCTGAGAGAGAAGGGAGAGTGTAAAGACAAGATATGCCCTGAGAAAGAAGGGAGAGTGTAAAGACAAGATATGCCCTGAGAGAGAAGGGAGAGTGTAAAGACAAGATATGCCCTGAGAGAGAAGGGAGAGTGTAAAGACATGATATGCCCTGAGAGAGAAGGGAGAGTGTAAAGACATGATATGCCTTGAGAGAGAAGGGAGAGTGTAAAGACAAGATATGCCCTGAGAGAGAAGAGAGAGTGTAAAGACAAGATATGCCCTGAGAGAGGAGGGAGAGTATAAAGACAAGATATGCCCTGAGAGAGAAGGGAGAGTGTAAAGACAAGATATGCCCTGAGAGAGAAGGGAGAGTGTAAAGACATGATATGCCCTGAGAGAGAAGGGAGAGTGTAAAGACAAGATATGCCCTGAGAGAGAAGGGAGAGTGTAAAGACATGATATGCCCTAAGAGAGAAGGGAGAGTGTAAAGACAAGATATGCCCTGAGAGAGAAGGGAGAGTGTAAAGACAAGACATGCCCTGAGAGAGAAGGGAGAGTGTAAAGACAAGACATGTCCTGAGAGAGAAGAGAGAGTGTAAAGACAAGATATGCCCTGAGAGAGAAGGGAGAGTGTAAAGACAAGATATGCCCTGAGAGAGAAGGGAGAGTGTAAAGACAAGATATGCCATGAGAGAGAAGGGAGAGTGTAAAGACAAGATATGCCCTGAGAGAGAAGGGAGAATGTAAAGACATGATATGCCCTGAGAGAGAAGGTAGAGTGTAAAGACATGATATGCCCTGAGAGAGAAGGGAGAGTGTAAAGACATGATATGCCCTGAGAGAGAAGGGAGAGTGTAAAGACAAGATATGCCCTGAGAGAGAAGGGAGAGTGTAAAGACATGATATGCCCTGAGAGAGAAGGGAGAGTGTAAAGACAAGATATGCCCTGAGAGAGAAGAGAGAGTGTAAATACATGATATGCCCTGAGAGAGAAGGGAGAGTGTAAAGACAAGATATGCCCTGAGAGAGAAGGGAGAGTGTAAAGACAAGACATGCCCTGAGAGAGAAGGGAGAGTGTAAAGACATGACATGCCCTGAGAGAGAAGGGAGAGTGTAAAGACAAGATATGCCCTGAGAGAGAAGAGAGAGTGTAAAGACAAGATATGCCCTGAGAGAGAAGGGAGAGTGTAAAGACAAGATATGCCCTGAGAGAGAAGGGAGAGTATAAAGACAAGATATGCCCTGAGAGAGAAGGGAGAGTGTAAAGACAAGATATGCCCTGAGAGAGAAGGGAGAGTGTAAAGACACGATATGCCCTGAGAGAGAAGGGAGAGTGTAAAGACAAGATATGCCCTGAGAGAGAAGGGAGAGTGTAAAGACAAGATATGCCCTGAGAGAGAAGGGAGAGTATAAAGACAAGATATGCCCTGAGAGAGAAGGGAGAGTGTAAAGACATGATATGCCCTGAGAGAGAAGGGAGAGTGTAAAGACAAGATATGCCCTGAGAGAGAAGGGAGAGTGTAAAGACAAGATATGCCCTGAGAGAGAAGGGAGAGTATAAAGACAAGATATGCCCTGAGAGAGAAGAGAGAGTGTAAAGACACGATATGCCCTGAGAGAGAAGGGAGAGTGTAAAGACAAGATATGCCCTGAGAGAGAAGAGAGAGTGTAAAGACAAGATATGCCCTGAGAGAGAAGGGAGAGTGTAAATACATGATATGCCCTGAGAGAGAAGGGAGAGTGTAAATACATGATATGCCCTGAGAGAGAAGAGAGAGTGTAAAGACAAGATATGCCCTGAGAGAGAAGGGAGAGTGTAAAGACATGATATGCCCTGAGAGAGAAGGGAGAGTGTAAAGACAAGATATGCCCTGAGAGAGAAGAGAGAGTGTAAAGACAAGATATGCCCTGAGAGAGAAGGGAGAGTGTAAATACATGATATGCCCTGAGAGAGAAGGGAGAGTGTAAAGACAAGATATGCCCTGAGAGAGAAGGGAGAGTGTAAAGACATGATATGCCCTGAGAGAGAAGGGAGAGTGTAAAGACAAGATATGCCCTGAGAGAGAAGAGAGAGTGTAAAGACAAGATATGCCCTGAGAGAGAAGGGAGAGTGTAAAGACAAGATATGCCCTGAGAGAGAAGGGAGAGTGTAAAGACATGATATGCCCTGAGAGAGAAGGGAGAGTGTAAAGACAAGATATGCCCTGAGAGAGAAGGGAGAGTGTAAAGACAAGATATTCCCTGAGAGAGAAGGGAGAGTGTAAAGACAAGATATGCCCTGAGAGAGAAGGGAGAGTGTAAATACATGATATGCCCTGAGAGAGAAGGGAGAGTGTAAAGACAAGATATGCCCTGAGAGAGAAGGGAGAGTGTAAAGACATGATATGCCCTGAGAGAGAAGGTAGAGTGTAAAGACATGATATGCCCTGAGAGAGAAGGGAGAGTGTAAAGACATGATATGCCCTGAGAGAGAAGGGAGAGTGTAAAGACAAGATATGCCCTGAGAGAGAAGGGAGAGTGTAAAGACAAGATATGCCCTGAGAGAGAAGGGAGAGTGTAAAGACATGATATGCCCTGAGAGAGGAGGGAGAGTGTAAAGACAAGATATGCCCTGAGAGAGAAGGGAGAGTGTAAAGACAAGATATGCCCTGAGAGAGAAGGGAGAGTGTAAAGACAAGATATGCCCTGAGAGAGAAGGGAGAGTGTAAAGACAAGATATGCCCTGAGAGAGAAGGGAGAGTGTAAAGACATGATATGCCCTGAGAGAGAAGGGAGAGTATAAAGACAAGATATGCCCTGAGAGAGAAGAGAGAGTGTAAAGACAAGATATGCCCTGAGAGAGAAGGGAGAGTGTAAAGACATGATAAGCCCTGAGAGAGAAGGGAGAGTGTAAAGACAAGATATGCCCTGAGAGAGAAGGGAGAGTGTAAAGACATGATAAGCCCTGAGAGAGAAGGGAGAGTGTAAAGACAAGATATGCCCTGAGAGAGAAGGGAGAGTGTAAAGACATGATATGCCCTGAGAGAGAAGGGAGAGTGTAAAGACATGATAAGCCCTGAGAGAGAAGGGAGAGTGTAAAGACAAGATATGCCCTGAGAGAGAAGGGAGAGTGTAAAGACATGATATGCCCTGAGAGAGAAGGGAGAGTGTAAAGACAAGATATGCCCTGAGAGAGAAGGGAGAGTGTAAAGACAGGATATGCCCTGAGAGAGAAGGGAGAGTGTAAAGACACGATATGCCCTGAGAGAGAAGGGAGAGTGTAAAGACAAGATATGCCCTGAGAGAGAAGGGAGAGTGTAAAGACATGATAAGCCCTGAGAGAGAAGGGAGAGTATAAAGACAAGATATGCCCTGAGAGAGAAGGGAGAGTGTAAAGACAAGATATGCCCTGAGAGAGAAGGGAGAGTGTAAAGACAAGATATGCCGTGAGAGAGAAGGGAGAGTGTAAAGACAAGATATGCCCTGAGAGAGAAGGGAGAGTGTAAAGACAAGATATGCCCTGAGAGAGAAGGGAGAGTGTAAAGACATGTTATGCCCTGAGAGAGAAGGGAGAGTGTAAAGACAAGATATGCCCTGAGAGAGAAGGGAGATTGTAAAGACACGATATGCCCTGAGAGAGAAGGGAGAGTGTAAAGACAAGATATGCCCTGAGAGAGAAGGGAGAGTGTAAAGACAAGATATGCCCTGAGAGAGAAGGGAGAGTGTAAACACATGATATGCCCTGAGAGAGAAGGGAGAGTGTAAAGACATGACATGCCCTGAGAGAGAAGGGAGAGTGTAAAGACATGACATGCCCTGAGAGAGAAGGGAGAGTGTAAAAGACAAGATATGCCGTGAGAGAGAAGGGAGAGTGTAAAGACATGATATGCCCTGAGAGAGAAGGGAGAGTGTAAAGTGGGTGTGGGTGGTATTAGAAGTGGCGAGTAACATTTTTGTCCTGCTAGTATCTTTAAATTTATATACTGTGTGTGTGTGTATATATATATATATATATATATATATACTGCATATATATATATATATATATTCACACACACATATATATATATATGTTTCATTGCCATTGCAAATATGGCTTTAAAACTTTACTGAACAAACAAATTAAAACAAGGAAAAACATCCTTAATAGAATAATCCAATCTATCGTGCACAAAATAAAACTTAAACAAAGTAAAAGCAAAAAAACAGCTTAGTCAGCTTTGAAACGGTGAGAGACAAACCACGTCTAGATATTTTACAGGGCAACAGAGCCTTATGGATTATGCATGCTCGGCAGGTGCCCACAGTCATCCTCTCTCTTGTGCCCACAAAATCTCAAAAACATCCCTCGTACTATTCAGTGAGATTCCTTTTCTATAACAAACCAGATGTGTTAATATTTTACACTCACAAACATTTATAATTACTGTGTTTCAGCCATGTGCAAGAGTTTATATTTTATACAATGCACAGATATAGATGTTAATGATAGGAGGGGCCAATAACAGATCTGTAGAAAATATAGGTATAACAATGCTTAGTACATTTCTAACTTGATGTCGCCTTTACAATGAGGGTCACTGACAACCTCACAAGCATCTATGAATTTGGCTTATTGCCTTAATGACAAAGTTTTGTGGAATGTTTTTTGTTTCACGTTCAGTACAGGGCTAAACGAAAACACTGTAATGCCTGTAACCAGGAATTAAAGTATGTGCCCCCCCCCCCCCACCAACTATCCTTCCACTACAATGTAAACCCAAAACAGCAGTCTTGTTGATTAAAGTTCAGTGTGCTGATACCCAACTAATCCAAGGCTATTTATTTAATAAACAAACAATACAATTTAGCCAGAATCTGCTGTACCTATGTGTTACTTATGTTAAATGCAGCCAGGGTCCCGTGGTCCTACCTGGTCAATGTATAGATTTAGCACTGATTGAATAGTTAGAAGAATATTAGAAGAGAAGCTCTGGCCAAATGGCTTTATGTATAGCACTTTCTGACAGCAAGAGTGTATTTTCCTCTGTGGAGTTATATCTAGCCACTAATGGGAACAAATAATATGCCTAATCCTACATTGCCAGAACTTGCTGTAGACTGCTGCTTATGAAATGAAGACTTAAACATAAACGCAAAACATTCTCATTAAATCCATGCTTCAATCATGGTGACAATACACCTTTACCCAGAAGAGATATGGGTATATTCAAACATCTGACAAATATTCAAAACCCACCTCTAAAAAAGAAGGGAAGTAAAAATGATCAACACGTTGGATAATAAGGGGCCCATTTATCAAAGGGCTTGCGGACCTGATCCGACACTGCGGATCAGGTCCGCAAGACCTCGCTAAATGCGGAGAGCAATACGCTCTCTGCATTTAACATTGCACCAGCAGCTCACAAGAGCTGCTGGTGCAACGCCGCCCCCTGCTGACTCGCAGCCAATCGGCTGCCAGCAGGGAGGTGTCAATCAACCCGATCATATTCGATCGGGTTGATTTCCGGTGATTCCTGTCCGCCTGCTCAGAGCAGGCGGACAGGGTCTTTAGACCGCTGCTTCATAAGTTGTGTTTCTGGCGAGTCTGAAGACTCGCCAGAAACACGGCCCCTCAAGCTCCGTACGGAGCTTGATAAATGGGCCTGCATGAGCGATAAACTTGTACTTACAAGGAAGAGCTGTCAGTCATGTTTGCCATCTATATTTGAGATTCTAGCATGATTCGCATGTAGGCCATTTTGTAAGGGTGAGCATGAGCATTAAAGGGACAGTCTACACCAGAATTTTTATTGTTTTAAAAGATAGATAATCCCTTTATTACCCATTTCCCAATTTTGCATAACCAACACAGTTATAATAATATACTTTTAAACACTGTGATTATCTTGTATCTAAGCCTCTGCAAACTGCCACTTTTTTCAGTTCTTTTGACAGACTTGCAGTCTAGCCAATCAGTGCCTGCTCCCAGATTACTTCACGTGCACAAGCATAGTGTTATCTATATGAAATATGTGAACTAACACCCTCTAGTGGTGAAAAACTGATAAAATCTGAAAGAGGTGGGCTTCAAGGTCTAAGAAATTAGCATATGAACCTCCTAGGTTAAGCTTTCAACTAAGAATACCAAGAGAACAAAGCAAAATTGGTGATAAAAGTAAATTGGAAAATTGTTTAAAATTGCATGCTCTATCTGAATCATGAAAGTTTATTTTGGCCTAGACTGTCCCTTTAACCACATATATACATATTTAGGATCAGGCATACATACATTTGTATTTTATAAAAAGACTTGCAATTATGAAAAAAATCTGTGTCTGGAAATTCGGGCCTTCTGCACAATTAAAATGAATTATTGCAGTTGATTTAACATTCTGTCTTGATTAGCTACGTAAAACAGATACAGGCATGTGAATTTCCCATTAAAAAAGCTCTGTATGACACAAAACGGAGGAAGATTAAATTCACTCCAAGTCTGATATATCACTGCTGTGTCCTTTAAAAAATTAACATACAGTTTTCTTTGGCAAAATAGATAACGTCTGGTAGCATTATGTTGTTGATTAAAAGAATACAAATGAATAAGATGAATATCTGTTGAATCAACAGACTTTTCTATTTATTTCCTCTTTATATATTTTGTATGTAAAACACTTGGGATAGCTTAACAGATTATCCAGCACATTGAAGAAATACATATTTGCTTCTCTGCCTTATTTTAAATATGATTATTTTCTATTCTAGAACATATTGAAATTTATGTGCCAATGTATGTTTTCTCTTGAATCATTTCTTTACTAATTAAAGTTGAAACTTTATTAAGGCTTATGTTAACATTATTATAGCAAGTGTATTAATTTAAGAAAGTGAAAAGAAATGTAAGGTTTTCAATTGTACAACCATTTATTAAAGAATACAAAACATTACTTATAGGGAACAATGAATACGATATGTGTGTTTGTGTATATATATATATATATGTGTGTGTGTGTGTATATATATATATATGTGTGTGTGTATATATATATATGTGTGTGTGTGTGTGTATATATATATATATGTGTGTGTGTGTATATATATATATATGTGTGTGTGTGTGTGTATATATATATATATGTGTGTGTGTGTGTGTGTGTATATATATATATATATGTGTGTGTGTGTGTATATATATATATATGTGTGTGTGTGTTTGTGTGTGTATATATATATATATGTGTGTGTGTGTATATATATATATATGTGTGTGTGTATATATATATATATATGTGTGTGTGTGTGTGTGTGTATATATATATATATATGTGTGTGTGTGTGTGTGTGTGTGTATATATATATATGTGTGTGTGTGTGTGTGTGTATATATATATATATGTGTGTGTGTGTATATATATATATATATGTGTGTGTGTGTATATATATATATATATATGTGTGTGTGTGTGTGTGTGTATATATATATATATATATGTGTGTGTGTGTATATATATATATATGTGTGTGTGTGTGTGTGTGTATATATATATATATATGTGTGTGTGTGTGTGTGTGTGTGTCTCCTACTAATGTAAAAAGCATAATATACTGTACATATATATATAAGATGGATGGATATGTAAAATTAAAAGAGGCTATAGTGGCCCTGCAGTGTTGCTCCCAATTAATGAATTGTTACTGTTGGTTTATATTTACTTATTTACTGTTTATATTATAATTTCTCTCATGTATAAATATTTTAAGGTATTGCATTGTGAACATCTAGGAGTAATTTCATGACTGGTTCCTACTGATCTCAGTTTAGCTAAAAAGGGCAGAATCATATGTTGTTGCGAAAATAAATTATTGATCTTTCTTAATATAACATGTGCATAAGTTTAAGTGAAAAGCATTATGGTTTGTTTTTCCTTAATGGGACACTGAACCCAATTTTTTTTTTCATGATTCAGATAGAGCATAACATTTTAAGCAACTTTCTAATTTACTTCTATTATTACATTTTCTTCATTCTCTTGGTATCTTTATTTGAAAATACAAGAATGTAAGTTTAGATGCCGCCCCATTTTTGGTGAACAACCTGGGTTGTTCTTGCTGATTGGTGGATAAATTCATGCACCAATAAAAATGTGCTGTCCAGAGTGCTGAACAAAAAAAAAAAGCTTAGATGCCTTCTTTTTCAAATAAAGATAGCAAGAGAACGAAGGAAATTTGATAATAGGAGTAAATTAGAAAGTTGCTTAAAATGTAATGCTCTATCTGAATTACGAAAGAAAAAAATTGGGATCAGTGTTCCTTTAATTGTTTTCTTATTTTTTTGTAATAAACATTAGGGATATGACAATTAAACCTACTAGAGAGATATCTTGAATTCACTAGACTATGTTATTTTCAGTAGTGTAATACAATCCTCATTAATCTTTTAATCTTGTTTCACACTTTTGTAGAGACCTGCAATTTGAATTCTTTTCATGTGTTGACCCTTCCTTGTCTGTCTCTGTTTTGGGTACTTTTGACACCTGAGAGCACCTCTTAAATTCTAAACACGTTCACCTACCAAAGAATGTGTCCCTTACACTGGAAAGTGATCCTAACAATAGAAACTAGAGAAACTAGTTGACCGAAACTGACCCCTCTAATAGGTACTTCCTTAAATAAAAACACAACTCGAAATCTGGGTTACAAAGGCCGCAGATTTTATTTTAACAATTACATTATAACCATAAATAACTGAAACATTAAATACCCCAGCCAGTGCTTGCCCCCATAGCATCCCCATTTTAACAGATAACATTTCACCTACTCTTCTCCTAAAATCAGGAGGTACCCATACAAATGCTATTCCACCCAGCAAGCACTCCACCACCACAGCTGCGACAATCACCTTTTCTTAACATAAGGGAGGGAGCTTTCTTCCACACTTACCCTCTTCTACAATATTTTTGGTGCTCTTTTCAGTCCCTCCTATCTATTTTATACCCTCCTCTAAGCCCCACCTATCTCCACCCCTTACCACCCACAACACCTCCTTCTGTACACCCATACAGGGGTCAAATGCCCTTCCCCTGCATAGGTGCCGTCCAGGGCTTGCTTTATGCATGTTACTGAAAATAGCATTGTGATACAGGAGTAGTTTGCATATTTAGGAGGTATTTTTATTTTTTGTTTTTACCGATATTGGGGGACAGATAACTCATTTTTTTCTTTGTTATTCTATTACTTCTTTAAAACATTCAGGACAGAATTTCACCTTGAGGCAATTAGGCGTTTGTGAACCGGCCTCCCGTCGAGGACTGGCATTTTGTGCTGATATGGGGCTCCCACACAGAGGCTACTCAATAAATGCTGGCTCAGATGCAGAAACTGAAAATGAAGGTGTGATGTCTCCAGAACATGCCATGAGGCTTTGGGGAAGGGGTGTGAAATCTGGACGCAGTTCCTGTCTGTCAAGTCGCTCTAACTCTGCCCTGACACTGACTGACACTGAGCATGAGAACAAGTCTGACAGCGAAAGTGGTAAGTCCCTCCTTGCTTTCATTGTCAAAGTGCATTTTTCATGATCTCTTACTCCGTATCTTGGCAACAAGTCACTTAGGGGAACATAGTATATTGTTTACCAGATTATTGGACACTTTATTATTGTACATTGTATTATCTATTATTGATAATAGTGCTAGTAATTTAAATGCCAATATTAGAATTTTAATTGTATGTATATAATGAACCTTACATTCCATATGTTTGGATACAATTACACATTATGGCCTAGATTACAAGTGGAATACAATTAACATTTATGTTTTGCTCTGCCTTTTGCAATCAATGATGCTCCATAATTTTTTACAAGTTGTTGGTTAAAAAGTTTAAAATCAAATCACTTTAGCACACAAAAAACATACACAGGGTGCCTATATTTTCAATAGATAGTGCAAAACGGTAATAGTGCACTGATTGCTCTCATTTTACAAGTTGTTGGATACGTTCTGCTCTTGAAAACATTGCTCAATCTGCTTTGTGCATTCACGTTATCCGTCATGAATAATTTTAGTACGGCCTTTCATACATTACCTAGGGGAAATGACTCATTTGTAGCGAACTCCATACTACTTGCAACATCTATAATAAAAAATGCATTGCAAATAGTATTAAAGTACATTGTGTGCCAACAAAAACTCCATACCTCTTGTAATCTAGCCCTATGTGTTAACTCAAATAATTGCTGATATGAAATTAGACCCTTATTAACTTTTGTTTGAATTTTTTTTCTCTTTTTTGAATACAAATGTAAGTAAAAGAAAAAAATTAATAAACCAAAAAAGGGTAAAATATCAAAGAAAAAAAACCCTCAATAGGTAATTATTTAAAGTTTGTACAAAATCATAAATCAAATTCTCAAAACTTCTAAGACAAAGCTGAAACATAACGCTCATTTTATTCTTTCTAGAATATAAACGTTTTAGCGGCGTATATTCACTAACAGCCTCTCTAGCCTCTGCTAGATTAATTAGCAAAATATTTTATTGGTTCTGCAGAACCCGTTTACTAAAAAAGAAGATATCTATAAGCGTTTCATGAATGGGATGGTTAGAATAACAGAGGAATTTCTAAGACTGGACAATCTGCCCCAGTGTGACATAGACCACTGTTGTAGTATTTTCCAAAAATCAGTTTAAAGCTTGGTGATTTTTTTTGTTTGTACCCGGCATAACAAGACAAATTAACCACCTTGGTTGTCAAACAAGGATTATTACACAATGTGCTGCAGGTCTATGTGGCAGAGTTAATTGAGCTCGCCTTCTAATGACGTGATTAACCAGAAGATATATATAAAAAAAACTCCTAGGCTGTCATAGGCTGTAAGGTAAGTGAAGCTTTGTGAACTTGTGAAATTGTGCTGTCAGTGTTTTTAACCGCCAGAAATAAAGCAAATGGGATCTGTACCACATGAGTGTCTGTGACATTTTACTGCAGAGTAAGAAAATGAGCATGCAAATGCATAATTAATGTCAAATGTAAAAGCCACAAAGAATGTGTAACATCTAGAATTCGGCTGAGAAAGTAAGTACAAATCAAAACCATTCCATAACAGAAGGAGTTGTGGTACTGCTAGACAAAAAAGTCATAAAATTCCATAATTAGAGAATAACTTGTTCATTTATATAAAATAATGGGGGATTTAAATACTGCTTTATTTGGATTCTAAGTAATGTTTAAATATATACAGTATATATATATATATATATATATATATATATATATATATATATATATATAGTATATATGCACATACACACTATAACATATTGTTTTGATACTAATAGGATTCTTGATTGACATTCAGTGCACCTTAGCTATCTATTAAAGAGAGGAAGGTTATGGTGTAAGGGGGTTCATTTTAGAGCATATTTTTGAGATATTTTGCTTCCGTATATTAAACAAGAGAGAGAGGTTTAACCACATTGACTCTCCATTAATATGTGTACACTCAGTTTTGCATGATGCAGAGGCTTAACTTTTGTCCTGTTGAATTATAATAAAAAATGAAATTCTCTAATCCATTACAGCATGTCATTTTAAGACTATCAACCCTGCAGCACTGGGTGTTTAAACCCCGGTAATGGGGTTAAATACACAGTAAAAATACAGCTCTAGACTTGCAGTGCACTGCTGGTCCCAAGCGGACAATGCTGCTGATCCAATCATCAGCGCTAGTAGCACAACTTCTCTCATATACTTCAATGGGGCATGGTGTTAAAAAAAAAAACACTTGTTGCTCTCGTGCTAACCCAACACCTCATTAGACCAATAGGGCTAAAACTGAAGATAGTTATGAATATTTTACATTCCAACGTTCTTCACGTTGAAGAAAATTTTCGTATTATTTTATTTATATATATATATATTTTAACATATATATCGTAACATATATATTGTAACATATATATATATTTAAAAATAAAAAGAACATTTTCTTCTAAGTGAAGTAAAGTATGTATATTTAAAACACATTAAAAATGATTAAAATTGAATAAAAATTATATTTAATGTTTCAAGTTTTTTAACTGAAACGTTTTTGTGTGTGTGTGTATATATATATATATATACAGTATGTGTGTATATATACGTGCTTATATGTGTATATACATATTTACATATATAAACACATAAACACTTATATTTATGTAGAAACACATATTTAGACAAATTATAGACAAGCGCAAAAATGATAATCTTAGCGGAGTTTTCATGATTGCAAAAAAAAAAATACCGGGCCACTTGTAATCAAGCCCTATATTGATTATTGTGGGCCGCACTAACATTAGTGCACCACTTGTAATCTAGCTCTCTGTTTGTTACTCAGTGATGGAGTAACATCTGCCTAATAACCAACAAATAAAATAGCTAGAAGGGCAAACCAACCACAAAATTAAAACAGATTAAGCTTAGAGTTTGTCATTGTGAAATACATCAGTAGTTGCTTCTAACAAGTACAGCAAATGGATAACTAGCTATATTACTAATTTGCATAGTTTTACTAATTTGTATTTTCTTTTTTTTTTAACTCTTTGGATAGCAGAAATGGCTTCTCAACATTTTCAACCAATCTATTGCAGCTAAGGGGTTAAGGAGAGTCTGTTTGTATTATATGATATTGTCATAAGGGTAAAACAGCCCTATGGACTTTTTTTAATATAAGTAAAAGTAATTACCCAATAATATATGGCAACAGTATAATCTCTTTAAAAAAAGCTATATTCTCACTTCGCTAATGGAGCCCATAGAAACACATAGCACATAACTTCACAGTTTATTCCTTGCCTGCCTGGGTTACATTGTCCTCCATAGGGCCAAATAAATTATCGCAGCATGGGGGTAATAATATTGTTTAATTTATTTCTCCATTGTTCTGGGACGCTGGTAATAAAGCCACCTGCTAATTGTATTATTGTGTTGGCAGCTAGCGTGCATCCAAGCTGAGGCCGGCTTGTACGTAGATACAGTATTGTTTTGAGGTATGAGTATTTTGAGACATCTATGTATGTTTTGTAAAATAAACAGATGAGCCCCTGTGTTCCCTCTAAATTATATGCACGTGCACAGATTTTTAATTAAACACACACAAGAAGAAATAAACTGCACACTGCTCACATTTTACAACATTTATTTTTCCCCTTTTAATAACCGATTTAAAAAAAGAAAACACATTTACCAAAAATGATATTGTTAGTTATCACGGCATGATATTCCCATTTATATTATTTGCATTGTATTTATTTAAGAAATTAAGTCTACTGGCTTCTTGGCGTATTAATCTGAATTTGGTTTTCTAAATATTCCATGGACTCTTTTTGCACCTACGGCATGTCGACATTTAGAGTTAAATACTGATAAATACTAGTCCTTTCTTCACATAAAGAGGGGATTATTTTCTCAGTTGTCACTGGAAGTTGAATTCTTGTTCACCAAAAGGATATTGCTTTCCACTTCATGTAGCATAATCTAAAAATCAAATCTGAATACACGACAAGCGTTACAAAGAAATGCAAAACTTTCTGCCCCTTCCTTAGGTAAGGAATGTGTCTAGCTCATGTAATACTAGTGAATGGCGTCCTGCCCATGTTCTTTGTCTATTTCCTTTGCCCGCCTGATCTATATTAACGCCTCAGCTGCCAAACAGGGCTGAAACACATTGCACCTAAAGTTTTAAAGGATATTTTCAATAAATGTATAAATATACCCCCAGATACATGACTGTTAAAGTGACAGTAAATATTAAACAGTTTTCACCTACTCAGGGCTAAATTACAAGTGGAGCGCTAAATTATCGTGTGCCTGTAAACGGGCAAATTCACCCATTTACAGGCGCATGATAAATAAACAGCCATTACAAGTGGCTGGTTATTGCTACTGCGAGCTTGCGGTTGCAATTTGTGCTCCAAACATTAACCAGCAGTCAGACCTCTGGTTAATTTTTAAAATATCCCCCAATTGCCCCAAAAATAAAGTTTTTGTTTCCTTTTTTGTTTAAAAAAAATTGTAGCATCTTTTTTTTTAGACAAAAAAAAAAACTGCACAAAGCAGTTTTTTGGTATCAAAGTCTGGGGTGTTAGAAAAAAAAATGGCACTGAAAATGGCCTTTACATAGCAGTCTATGGAGACTTTTCCCTGAAAATATATATATATGCTTATCTACACATATATTTACACTTTGCTGCACAACTTACCCCCTTCGCTGCGCTAGATTCTCAGCCGTGTCTGATGGGCTGATGAGCGCAAAGCTTCCGTGCAATGCGAATGCAATTTTTTGTGCACCACTCATAATCCGGCCCTTAATGTGCAATAGTGCTTCTACATTAATTCATGTTAGTAAAAGCCCCAATTTACTATGGGGTGATCAGTATGAGAAAAAAGTCTTTGTCAGAAGAATGGTCAGAGGATTTAGAAAACAAACAGAAATGGATATTTTATCAAGCATGAAGGAAATCATAAGCTCAATAAATAAGGTTATGTGTCCGTCTAATATTTCATTTTTTTATTTTGTATTTTTACATATTTTTCAAATCAAGTTACAGTTTTAGTAAATGTGATTTTGTTTTATAATGTGATATATACTCACATTGACATACTAAATACTCTTCTACACAAATTAACATGCAGGGATTTGTAAACCCTTGGATTTGCAGAAGAGTTGTGATACGTCTGACCTGTGGGAACTACAAATCAAGGGACTCTCTTGAATTCCTACTTGAGAGAAAAATTACCAATAACTAAACTGGTAGGTCTCAGAGAAGCCAGGGGGTCTGTAGTACTAAAAGTGTGATTCAATTCCAAAGTATAAAGAGAAAAGAGAAAGTCAGCAGTATCTATGCTGATTATCCATTGTGCAGAATCCAGCAAGCCCAATCTCTCTCTAGTGACTGAAATGAATTGCAAGCAGTGAAGGGGTTTATTTGTAAGCAGTCCCATCAATTATAGTGGGGACATAGTCTCCATTCACATATAAAGAGGTTTCCAAACTAATCCAGGGGTAATTCATTGTATGACTGTACTGCACTTCAATAGAGGAAGTAAAAAAGAATGTGAGAGACTTTAAAATGCTGTGAGAATTAGTAGGATTTTGTTTGTCTGTTGTTTCAAAGTTCTCTTTGTTGCAAAACAGGGTGAGCCAGAGGGGGATTGCGCACATCACCTGGTATAATCTACAGAGGTTTAAAACAAGTGGTGATAAAGTTTATCCCCAGGGCCTGTTTGCAATCAAAGATGTCTTTCTATGCTCCTCTTGAAGACATCTCAAAGAAGTTGCAAAATCCTAGGATGGATGAGTGAGCATACAGAATAGTTTATTAACAGGGCTCAAGTGATTGAAGAACAAATTTGATCATGCTTTAAACTTTCTGGCTGATGAGAGCAATTGAAATCACAGTAAAGAGAGGAGTGTGGCCTTTGATGTTCATTGGGGAAATGGATTATGGTGCAATTAAAATCCACAGAAGAACACTTCCTTACATCTAAACAGGAGACTTGCTTGTCATAGAGAAGTGTCCTCATTTACTGCACAAATGGCTGTAGATGTGTGTAACGATAGGTAATGATAAATACAAACGTTTTCTATAAATAATATGATATACAGATGCATCAACGTTTATAAGAACATGTGTAAACTATATTGTAATTGAAGACAATATGAATTTTAAAATTTTGAATTTTTTATTTATTTGATATCTGCAATAATTAGTTGAGGATAAAAAAAAAAAAACTCTTTTTAACAATTAGTCCTCAATGTAATTAGGATATGAAACTGAATAGCAGACAGTGTGCTGATACCAAGGCCTAATGAACAGATTTTACTTTACTCAACTTCATTAAAAAAAAAAAGTTAAACTTAATTTTCAGTCCTAAATTTTATATTTCGTAAAACTCTCAATCTCTGTAACACATTTCATATGTCCTCTATTTTAAAGCATTCATTTGTATTGTAAAAACATTTTATCCCACGTCTGCATTCTTGCAGCTTCATTTGCTTTTTATCCACACCATTGCCAACAATGCACTTAAAATATCTCCATTGGTCATGTTGGTCTGAAAAAATAAATCCAAATGAATGAAGGGTGGGGGTGTTTGCAGAGAATGTGCAAATTTTCTAGGATTTTATCAAGAGTATAATTTAATGATCTATAACTTTAAATAAAGGATGAATGCCAATATCTACAAACTAATGTTTCTAATATTACACAAAACAAGTGATCTGCACATACAGCAATTCATGCCTCCCAACTATACCAGAACATGGTGGAATATTTATTACTAATAATCTGCTGCCTTGGGACTCATTTGTCACACCTTGCATTGTAGAAATTATAGGGACAATATACTCCAATCTTCACATAACTGCAAGTAATAGACACTACTATAAAGAAGAATATGTACAGACACTGATATAAAAATCCAGTATAAAACCTTTTAAAAACTTTTTACATACTCAGAAGTTCCCAGTTTAGCTCTGTTGATGAGGGTAGACTGGAACACCCACTGAAAGTGGCTGGGAAACAGGAAGAGCAGACACTCCCCATTCCCTGCATACGAAACACAACCAGGAGTCTGTAGACGTCAGTATACATCTACAACTTTGGGGCTTGGTTAGGAGTCTGAAAATCAGCACAATGTTATTTAAAAATAAGCAAAACTATATATTTTTTACAAAAACACTCACAGGTGGGTAATATAAATGGATCATCTACAAAACATTTATGCAAGGAAAAATCTAGTATACATTGTCCCTTTAAGCATTTTTCAGTTGTGCAGAAGTTGCAGAGAGCATTCTAGTCACCAAGCACTGTTAAACAAGCAAGCAGTTGTTGTTTTTTAACATTTTTTATTATTATTTTTATGCCAAGCTTTACTCCTAGCCACTCATTGTCATACCCACAGTATTTGGGTTCATTTAAAACATTGTTGGGAGGTTATTTAGATGCATTTTACGTACAAGCTTAATAACTCACACTATTATTTTTTTTATTGTAAACATTTGACAGACATTTTGAAAGTTTAAAATCCTTTTATATAGGAACTACTGGGAAAGTCTGCCCAGAGGGCAGTCTATTGTGGTGATGGAACCACCAAACCACCCTGCCATTTTCAGAAGGGCAGTCTATTGTGGTGATGAAACCACCCTGCCATTTTCGGAATCCATCTGGAGGCAGCGTAAGCTACATCCAGGTGTATTCCGAAAATGGTAGGGTGGTGAAAGAATCCACCTGGATGCAGTTTACCCCCTCTTTTGCTCTATCTCCCCCCTCTCTTTTGCTCTCTCTCCCCCTCTCTTTTGCTCTCTATCCCCCCTTTTTTTTGCTCTCTCTCCCCCCTCTCTTTTGCACGCTCTTCCCCCCCCCCCCTCTCTTTTGCTCTCTCTCTCCCCTCTCTTTTGCTCTCTCTCTCCCCCTCTATTTTGCTCTCTCTCTCCCCTCTATTTTGCTCTCTCTCTCTCCCCTCTCTTTTGCTCTCTCCCTCCCCCCTCTCTTTTGCTCTCTCTCCCCCCTCTCTTTTGCTCTCTCTCCCCCCTCTCTTTTGCTCTCTCTCCCCCCTCTCTTTTGCTCTCTCTCCCCCTTTCTCTTGCTCTTTCTCCCCTCTCTTTTTTTTTGCTCTCCCCTCTCTCTCTTTTGCTCTCTCTTGCTTTCTCTCCCCTTTCTTTTTTTTGCTCTCTTTTGCTCTCTCTCCCCCCTCTCTTTTGCTCTTTCTCCCCCCCTCTCTTTTGCTCTTTCTCTCCCCCTCTCTTTTGCTTTCTCTCTCTCCCCCTTTCTTTTGCACTCTCTCTCCCCCTCTTTTGCTCCCCCTCTTCTCCCTCTCTTTTGCTCTCCCTCTCCCCCCTCTCTTTTGCTGTCCCTCTCCCCTATCTTTTGCTCTCTCTCCCCCTCTCATTTGCACTCTCTCCCCCCCCCTCTCATTTGCTCTCTATCCCCCCTCTCATTTGCTCTCTCTCCCCAGCTCATTTTACAGCTGAGAGTTGGAGCTTCTGAAGCTCTCTCGTGCTGTGGTGCCTGCGAGCGCATCCAACATTCCTTTGAGGATGTGTGCGCTACTGCCGATGGTGACGGATGCGTTACAAACGCGATTAAAGTTATAGATAGTGCAGTTAAAAATATGCAACTAGATGTGCATATAACTTTGAAATAAAAAATAAAGAATACAAATAATGCCTCTTTTGGTATTTATTTGTTCTTTATAAATGATGATTGATACCCTGTACTCTGCCATACAGACCACACAGGTAGGTTGGTAGGCAAAAGCTTTATACTAAGCATTTCTTAATCCGAACACCACCTTAAAATATCACCTGTTTCCCTTTAACTGATAATGATAGCTCACTAGGCAACCCAACAAGTCTTGAGTTAGCAGGATGCCAGAATTATACACAAGTGTGCAATATCTCCGCTTGCATTCATGACAGTGCTCTGTAATTGGCTTGTGGATGCAGTTTATTTTATATTGGACATATCACATTCCTTTTCTGATTAAAGGGAACTGCTGGTAGAACTTTGTAACCTGTTATATGCCAAACAGTGCCTTAGTATACAGTGCTGCTGTGTATTACAGACTTCTTTTGTTACCAAGGGGGTTAAAATATCAGGACCAGCTGTCTGTTAACACTATTGTGTCAGCTTTATTTGACTGACAGAACAGCTTTACTGTTTTATGTTGCATTTCTGCCGCACTTAATATTAATCCTGCATTGTGTGATACAGGGCATAAATCAAACACTCACATTACTGTAAGCAAATTTCATGTGGGCGGAGTTTGATATAATTACCCATCTCCCAACAGGTGTTTATAAGATCTTTATTGAGTTTGCAGCTGGCTTTACAATTCTTTGTGCGTTCTCTTTTTTTAGCACAAAGGGTAGCAAATCAAGTTTGCAATGTCTGTGGGTTTTTACAGATTGTTCTGCCTCTGCATTTCAACTGCATTTGTTGTGCTGATGTTCCGGATCTCTGCATACCAATTTATAAATAATTAAAGAAAGCTATAAACTGCAACATAATGTTAAACTGTGTGATTTTATTGTTTCATACCAGTGTCTGCTGTATAAACTGCACTCCCTTCAGTTTCATTTTCTAATTATGTAATTGATTTAACTCTTTTTGCTCTTCCTTTTCCATTTATTTGCCCAAACAAAAAAAAGATATGCATGAGAAGCAAAAAAAAAAAAAACATTTTGTGAAACATAATAAAATGCTAAAACATACAAACAATTAAAATGAATATTTCATTACACCAACATAACATTTCTACATAAGTATAAACGCTGTGGTAAGGCTGTTTTATTCCACAGACATTTGGTGTAAATGTATATACTAGTCACATCTGACTGCATTGTTTCTTGTTCTTGGACATAACATTATTTGGTAAATATTAAAATACATAGTTTAATACATGGCTGCCACCAAAATAGATTTCTTAGTCACATTGGTTTGTCTAGAATTTTCACTGCTAGATACAAAATTTAGAAATCCTCCCTCCCCAAATGATTCTTACATTATTTTGCTTTGTTAGCCCCAACACAACATAGAACAATACAATGTAGAAACAATAGTTTCCTATTCCAATGTGGCAGAGAACCTTTTTAATATGTATACTGTGATGGAACAGTGACACTGCACATGCACAGTTTTACTATGCATGCACAGTGTGATGTTTTTATAAAGTCACAACCATATTTATAGAAAGGGATGGAACATTCAGTAATGCATGTGTTTGAATGATAAAGGACAAACTGATGAATAGGTAAAAACTACCTACAAGAAACCCTAACTACAAGATTTACTGACATAAAAGGAACTCTATCACTGATCTGTGTGTTATGGGCACAAAAGAGGTTAAACGTCTGCTCTGTATTATACTTGCATTTATAGGTAAAACTGCTGCTTTATGTTACTGCCACAAAATGTTTCTTACTGCTATTTGTATTACTGGCACAAAATATTATATAAATTATTATTATTATTACTGGAACAAAAGTGTTACATTGACAGTAAAACATTCTGGAGGGCTGCTACAGTTTTATCATAAAGATAGTTATTGTTGCCTGGAACACTTAAAAATTAAAAGTAAAAAAGTAAATTTTTGCACCCTGTGATTGCGTATTTATATACTGTACACAGGTACATCTGGCACTGAGCTTTTTTCTTTAGTTTTGTTGGTGGGTGGTACAGCCAATCAGATACTGTACATCCTGTTGCATATATAACACGCAGAGCATGCTCCTGCAGTTATGCTGTGTAGTGAAAGGCAATTGCCTATTAGGAAGCTGGTATGAGGTGCAAATGAATGTGTGTCTCAGAGTAGACCATACCTTTAAAGAGGTGGGATTTGTACGAGAAGAGAATAAAAGGGGGCATGACTCAATTGGAGGTGCACTTAACATACCCAAGAAAAATGTACATGCTGGTGTCTAACCATTCACCTCTGGAATCCCCTCACCACACGTCATACCACAATTTTCTTATGGTTAATTAACTCCTGAATACATAGACTCCTTTCTTTTCACAGCCATCACCTGAAAAGCAGCACCATTGGTTACCGTTTACACTCACCCCATTAATGGGATTCTATTAAAGGCCGCCAAATGCAAGTGGAATGTGTGATAAATGTTTTATGTATAGCAGCTAACGGAGGCCTACTAAAACCTTTATATTGCACCTTCTCCTGTGGGATGATCTTCATTTGGAGGCTAAGTTCCATAACAAGAATGACAAGCTGCCAGTCTCAGTGTGTGTCTTTCTACTTCCCAAGCCACTGATAGCTGTGTTCTAAACATGGGTTGCCATCTTGAAGTAAGAAAATTACTGGTTTATGTATTAATGTTTCAGTCATTTTTAAATATGTATATTTGTAATCAAAGCTATTCCCAATCAACAAATAATAAAGCATCAGATAAACAGGTTGAAAAAGACACTTTTATACCCAGAGTGGTATAAAATGGTTCTTATTTAGTGATTACCTGATTAATGAATAAACTAAAAGGTTCTTCAAAAATAAAATGATGTCAATAAGACTAAAGTGTCCTTCATTCCTGCAATCATGCAAGAAAAATAATCTGTAGTGCTGGTAGAAGAGATATGACTTGCGGCTGCAAAATGCAGAAATAATGTAGCTTCAAACACATAGATAATATAAATATACCTCTCAAATTGTACTAAAGGTAGCTTTAATTGGCAAGTCCACATAAATGAATTGTAGGTCAATAAAGGGTTAAGTGTGCATGGACATAAATGCAAACATTATACGGAGGGAATCCCTCTCTTTGCTTTGTCAAACACTTTACGGTGTAAGCAGCAGACAAGCACAGACAATAGGAGTAAACATAAGTGCATTTTCCATATCAGAGTTAAGTGCATTATATGTAGCATTGAGAGGAATCAGAGTAGGTGTAAGTGCATTTAGTATGGCAGAGAGGGTAATGTAATAGTTGGTCTCAGCGGAGAGGTTACGGAAAAAGTTTGCGAAGATGGGCCTTGAATCAAGAGTTTAAAATGGGAAAGATGATGTCTGGAACAGATAGCAAGAAGGAAGTGCTAAAGGCAAGGCAAATAAAGACATCAGCTTTAATGAGCAGAGCGGATGAAACTAGAAAAAGCTCACAATTAGGGGTTTAGTGAAACATTAGAGCTTAGTAGCTCTGAAGAACAATACTAATGTTTGTGTATTTAAAACAGTAATGTCCATAAAACTTCCCCATTGGAAATGGCTGATCGTGGCAAATATTTCTTAAAAATGGCTACTGGGTAGCTTCACATATATATAATGTTAACAGTTTCCATAATGAGGCATGCCTTTTTATTTGCTGCTTCGTGCATTTATTTGTTTTTTATGTAATTTACAAATGTAGATCTTGTAATTAGCAATATTAACGATGTATCATTGACCGAACACTAACACTGTTAATATTGTCATAATATGCAGATAGCCTCAAATGTAGGTGTTTATATTTATTCTATTTTACTTCACCTGAGCCTTTAATATAACAGGTATTATGTTAACATAACTTTTTACTTAGAAACCTTATATTTAGTACTCTATAAGAAAGGTTTTAGTATTCCATTAAAAAAAGTAAAATTACAAATAAATATATCCATAGCAGTATAAAACATTAAAATTTTAATACTATTTATTACAAACCTTTCCATCGAAAACGGTTGAAAAAACACACCTCTGGCTCACCACTGCCTGCAATTAAGGGGTTTGGAACTGATGTTCCACAAAACAGTTCCTCTTAACTTTTTATATAGATCAAATTACTGGTCACATACTGTATACCCAATAATATTTTGGATCGTCTGCATATTGATATGCTCCAGCAGTCAGCACATAGTACCTGTACAAATATACTTGGTGCTCTGACTATTCTTGACCTTGAATTTGCAATTAGGGAGTTTTCACAAAGCTACATACAGTATGTAGTACAGAGGGTGGTATTGGCGGGGTATTAATTTACTCCCACTACATGTTATTTTTCTTATTTAAAACCCCTCTCCTATCCTTAACATAAGTAATACATTTAAAAAATGGACTGCCTGGCAAATGTGTGGGTCTTTAGCTCTTAACATTGTTGAGATTCACAGCGGTAAAGTAATGAGTGGGGGTGCTTAACTCCTTCCATTCACCCCCCCCCCAAAACCACCACTGGTGCCAGTATTTGAAACAAGGAGGACAACCAAGAATCTGCACAAGTTCCCATCTAACACATTTTGGGCTAGGTTACAAGTGGAGCGCTAATTATAACTCGTGCTCACAAGCTAACTGCGATCGACTTTGGCTTTTTACAAGAGTCGGATGCTGTGCATATTACTTGCTTGGTAACCCAAAACTCGCTTGGTAACACAAACAAATTTTCACAAGTGCACTAACCTGACATGAAATATTAATATTTCACATTTCAATGTTCTTCACGTAGTAGAATATGTTCTATTTATTCATAAATACATATCTATATGATTATATATAGGTATAGATATATACAGATATATAGGAATATCTATTTAAAAATACTTAGAACATATTCTCCTATGTTAAGAACATTGGAATGTGAATTTTTTACAGTAAATACACAGTATAACAATTTGTTTAACAGGATAGGAAAGTCAAAATTAAACTTGCATGATTAAGATAGAGCATGATTCATTTTAAGACACTTTTAATACAATTCTATTTTCAAATGTGCTTCATTCTCTTAGTATCCCTTGGTGAAAAAGAATACACACATATCCTACATTAGTTGGAGCTAGCTGCTGATTGGTGCCTGCACACATTTGTATAAATATGAATATTGCATAAATATGCTTTTTCATGTTTTCATCTACTTGACTGCAAAGGGCACCAATGCACTTTTATATATATATATATATATATATATATATATATATATATATATATATATATATATATATATATATATATATATATATATATATATATATATATGTCTATATATGTATACATATGTTTTTATGTGTTTATATGTGTATATATGTCTGTAAGCACATATATACACATATAAATATATGAAACAAAATTTTGGCTACACAGAAAATGGCAAAATATTGCTGAAAAACGCATCTTATTATGTGAAATATGAAAGTTGCTCATAAAGCATTTAATCGTGATTAATGTTTGATTAGATGTTAGCTTTTATATACTTTTAGAGTCGATCTTTTGGTATCAGATCCCAGCAGAAGCGTCTGCTGTATGTTCCATTGGGGGAGCTGAAACAGGGGTTCAGTGAGCTGAGACACTGCAAATTCTCAGCAGGCGATGGATGATAAACACTTGCATGTGCTGATTCCTTTGTGAGTATATTTTGTGTGGCTGTCTGGTTATAAATTGAAAATGATCTAGTTTTATCTGCACTGGGATGCGCCCTTTCTCTTTTATCTTTTGAAACATATATACATATGTGACATGTATATGTATTTATCGCTATGTAAAAACCCTTTGCCTGCCTTTTTTTTTTTCTACCACCTGAGACCTCAATTCTTTGAGCCCTTTTAACTTTTTATTGCAAATTTTTAAAATTAAATTTATTAAAATGTGTTGTTATGAGTTTAACTGTTCTTTTAAATGTATTTTTTTTTTTTTTTTTAATTCGAGTAACAGTTAACCAGAGCACTGAGGTTGTGCTATCCTGATGTGTGTTTAATTAAATTGCGCTCAAGCGAACACGTTTACTTTCAACTTGTAAACACCCGTGATAAACCAGATATCGCTTGCACGCAACAGTTAGTGTGCCACTCGTAATCTAGCCCTTTGTAACTTGACAAATAAACCTGTTGAAGTCTTAAGCAATAACGTTTTCTTTGTGACAGTATACTTCTGCACGTCGATTTACTGAACTGTTTTATTCTCAAGACAAAAGAAATTACAGAGATAAAATGTTTCTAAAAGACTAAGCAAAGGTAGAGATATTTAAAAAGAAATTCATTTTTTTTAAAGAAATTGCATGCTAAAATATAAATGGATATCTTACAGATATAATATGGCCTTGTTCCAGAATTAAGTCAATGCAAAATAAAAAAAATAAAAAATGTTTAATCAATTCACCTCCTGTTACAAAATGCTTCTATTTTTCATTTTAATTTATTACAATATCAGATATTCATTTTAAATGTATAAGAAATCAGACTAGAAAATACTAAATATGTGAAGAACTCAAAAACAAGACAGCTCAAACTTAGATTGTCCATCGTTCACAAGATCTTGCTGCTCTCGAGCAGGACACAGCTGGTGCGACTGCCGTTCCTGATTGGATGAATGTCTGTGTCCTGCCCAGGTGCTGCAAGGCTTTTGTGAGGGTCAAAATCCAAAGTCACTAATGCAAACATCTGCATATTCTAACAGATTAGAGCATTTAAGTATATTATAACATTAGAATGTTCCTTTAGCATGATGTTCATTAGATGTCCATTATTTCCAGAAACCAAATGGCTGTGTGATTTGAGTTTTGAGTTCCATCTTTCACTCAACTGTCTTTAAGCCAGACAGTGCTAATGCACTGTAACAGAGATCTGTGGCAACCCAAGGGTTGCAGGTTCGATCCTAGCAAGATTCACTCAGCCTTCCATCCTTCCGATGTCTGTAAAATGATACCATTAATTTGGGTAATAATAATACCAGTTATCAGTGTCGCTATACAAGTATCTCATTATGATTCATTACTTTGAATGCTAGCAGCAGATCTATTTCTTACATTCACTATGTGCAAGTTCTCTGCATATGCACAATATATTGATGTTGGTTAGGGGAAAAGTGCTGGTTACTCATTGCCTTCCTATAATTTTTTGAGGAACCTGGAAGTACTGACAAGACTTATTATCACTAATTAGAAAGTGATGCAAGTGATACATACTGTATGTTCCCTATGATCCATTTTACCTGCTGGAGTGTATTCAATTCCATTTACAAATAGTTCCTTTACCTTTATTTTGTAATTTGAAACAGCAGATTGTACCTGTGAAAGTTACCACATTTACTGCAAATATGAATACTTTTGTATTGTCTAAAGAGAAACTATGTAAACAAGAATCATCAGAAGCCCAGTGGGGACTAGGAGTGACAGATATGAAAATGTTAATTTTCAATTTCTCTCTAAGGGCCATATGATCTAAAACACTCCACCCTGGCAAAATGATCTAAGAAGCCTCTACAGTACGGGAATGTCCCTCAAATAATTTTATAAAGGCAAACTTTAGCTTGAGAACTGTTTATCGAGCTATGTGGAGTTCTGGATATGAATGAAACACACATACATTGTAAATAATGCTGGAAAAAAGCCCTCGTTTTGTGTATTTTCTCACCATGCCATCGAGGCCCTTGGTATCAGACTTTGTGTATAGAGAAAAAGATAAGCTAAGAAAGCCTGTCTGTATAGATAAATAGATAAGATAATGATGTCTGTTCTTTCTGCAAGTTCAGATAATGTAAATGGGCTGTGTTTTCAATGAGCAAAAACAGCTATGTCATATACAAAAAAAACTTAAAGGAGTAATTTTCAATATTCTTGCCAGAGAGAAGAGCTTTAGATCATTGAGCCCTAAGATTTTCCCTACGGCAGTATTGGCGACAATTACTATGTTTAAACTCTGTATATTGTTTAGAAGTTTTTCATGTCATTTTAATGAAGCAGGAAAACTGTTACCACCCAAAAAAAAATGTAAAATTTAAACAAACAAAAAGCTGCACTTTGTCTTCTAGAACCTACAAACTACTTTAAACATCACACACCCAGTAGATTTTAACACCTTTTTTTGTGGATCAGATTTAGGGCTAGATTACAAGTTAATCGAAATCGAATTCGTCTGAGCGATACAGGGTTTATCGCAAAGGGTTTACGCTCATCGTAAACGCGATTGTGTGTAATCGCTATCACGATTTATTCTATGGTCAACTGTTTCGTGAAAATAAAAAATTGCATAAAACATTTCAAAACTGCATTACAAAGTACCGTTACACTCATAATAACACTATCTAATAAAAAAAATATATATATAAAAAAATATTGTACATAAGTTACAAAGGTTCAAAGATATGAGATCTCGGATGTTAGAAAAAGAAGCCACCAAAGGACATTAATATTGAGATACATACATATACATGTCTAAAGATGTAGATGTGTGTGTATATATATATATATATATATATATATATATATATATATATATATATATATATATATACTGTATATATGTATTTACCGACATATATACACATATTAACACATAAATATATATGTACACATATATAGACATACATATATATATATATATATATATATATATATATATATATATATATATATATATATATATATATATATATATATGTGTGTGTGTGTGCATTAGAGCCCTTTGCCATTAAGTAGATAATAACATTAAAAAACATATGTATTCAATATTCATATTTAATAAAGGTTTTAACTATGTATTTACTGTAAAATATTCACATTTCAATTGTGCAAAATACCTTCAGATATACTGTATGTAAAAATAGTGCAAATGAGAATATGCAATCGTGTTTCCGCAAGAATAAGATGTTTTTCCCCACTTTTTTTCCTCCATTGACTTCTATGGGGGAATATGTGAACACGCACAGAATATTCTAACTTCTAATTTTTGCACTAGTCAGGTTACCGCTAGAGTGAAACCAGTTTACTTTCAACTTGTAATACAAGCACAACTGGACTAGCACAAACATTTTAATAATTCTAGCGCAATTAGCGTTTTTGCAGAAGTGCAAAATACGGTTCCACTTGTAATATAGCCCTTAAGTGGCCTTTCTACACTACAAAGCAATTTGAATACTCCTGGCTGGCCGTCACTTGAATGCTTGTACATAAAGCAAACAAATTCAACCTTTATAATCTGACTGAAACTGCTCACAGTGGTAGAAAAAGAATAAAATATGGTCTAGCAAACAACAAAATGACCCTGTTGTAGTTATGTGTCTGAGAGCTGCACAGTGCTTCATCAGTTTTATGCAGGAGCAATATAAATATATTTGCTACAGGTGTAGCAACTCAAATCTCATAACATTTGACCAGCACAACTCTCCAAATTATATTATGTTTTGTTTATGTACAGATAAACTAGATGTATGACACGTAAACATATTAAGTTAGAAAAAAAAAATAACAAGCTAAAAACCTCTTTAATGTACAGTAAATTCACTGCCAGAAACAGTATTTGAAAGAAAAAGCAAAGCCAAAAATCTGCATGAGTTTCCATATAGTGTGGTTAGTAACTCGACAAATGAACTTGTTCCAGTTTGGAGCAATAAAAACATACAGACAACATATTTTTACTACATTGAGTTACTGAATGGTTCTATTCGCAAGACAAATTCTAGAGATTAATATATTTCTAAAATAAGCAGAAGTAGAAGAATTTTGAGTAACAATATTTTGGAACAAATTGCATACTGTAATATAAATGGATACAGTTCTGATATAATATGCAATTTATTTTATAATTCGAAATCAATGTAAAAGAATAATGTATTGTTTTAAAGGACCATTAATTACTGTAGCATTGCATAATCCACAAATGCACAATTAAAAGACAACAAAATAAATTTCAAAGATTGCCATTATTTCCCTGCTTACTGTATCATGTGACAGTCATCAGCCAATTACAGATCCATATGCTCAGTAGGAGCTAGTGCCTCCAAAAGTGTGCATATAAAACGACTGTGTAAAAAAAAAAATCTACTTAAATCTGGCCAATTGCAGCAAGGTCTTATTAGTATAGCTGCAACACTTCCTTTTGGAGCTGGCGCAAAATATAAATATTTCTTATTTCAGCTGTAAGACCCTTTAAATTATATTTATAAAACAACTATAACATTTTGGACTATTATAACAAAGAGAAATGCTAGAATGATTTAATAAAAATGCTAGAAGGATTTAATAGTTAAATGAAGTAAGTAAGAAGTCTTTTGAAAATCTGCAAACCACTTGGCAGGATGTAAGGTGTGACAAACTGGGTAAACACATTTTCCAACTATGCACATTTGTTTGTTCAAATGAAACTTTGATAACTGAACATGTCTATCCTTTCAGTTAACCTTTCCCAGCACCGACTATGGTACAAAAAGATGGTTTGCTGGGAATATCTTACTGATTTAGCAAAACAAAATAATTATAAATTCTAATGATATGAGAAAGCTATTATTCATATTTAATTGTTGTGACAAACAGTATCATGCATAGCCAAACTTCAGTAGCTTATCTGTGCGTTTTGTAAATCCAGCTTAACTTAAATAAGCTGATACAAGGCTGCTCTAGGGAGGTTTGGGTCTGGCCAAAGCTTAGTAACCTTAGGATTTGCTTCAGAGTTGCTGTTTTTTCTCTGCATCCACTGCATACCTCAAGAATTAGCATTCTGCATTTTACCACTCTGTGAAAGTGGGACTTTGCCAGCCATCCTCTATAAGACAGGTGTTCCAGCTTGGCACTGAGTTCTCTAACCCTTTATCTGCTAAAGGCATTTGGCTCTCACAGACTATAATATGAAATAACTTAAAGCTTTAGGGAATAGGGATCATTTTAAAAAGTTATGGAGCAGAGCAAGTTAATCTATCTGTAATGTATTTTGCAGGAAAATATGTTCATAACACGTGAAAGGAACTTAATTGCAACCAGAACACCCAAAAATATTTCTTTATTTACTGAAATAGTTTCCATGCAAGCAGACAACTGAGAAATAAAATACATAGAGAAATATTTTATATTTAGTTTTTGTATTATTTATTATAATTATTATTTTGATTTTGCAAGAAGTCATAAATATTTTGTGGACCATCATCCCTCGTGCAATAAGTCCCAAAAGCTGTAAAGACACAAATATGCTGAATCAGGTTTATTGATATTTACTAGAAGGAAAAAGGGAAAAAAACAGTTTTACCAATGAGACAGTGTCTGATAGTCTTATTCTACTCTTTGAACTATTTATTTATGTAGAGTGTATTAATTATTGATCAGTCTTGGGCTAGCTAAAAGAAAAATCTTTCTACAGATTATATCTCTATTTAAAACCAAATCATTAAAGAACTTCTTTAAAAGAGGCATTTCAAGACGATTGTTCAAAAGAAAACCTAACTATATAATATTTATGTTTATTTTGATGCATATTTTTTATTTTCTACAAAGCGGATCGTTAAAAGGGTTAGCCTTTGAAACTACTAGAACAGTTCAGTTTTTCTTCAACTGCTTCATCAAAATTACCTCATATTTATTTATGTCCTATATTTGGCAAACAGTAAGCAAAAAATATATATATCAGTGAGTGGCAAAGAGTGAAAGGAGTGTAGAGGAATAATATGATACACATAATCATGTCTAAAACCGGTAAAAGGCACAGTTTTCCTAAGATTTTATGACTGAGTTTACATTGTGAGTGTAAAATCTCAGTGGCAAAAACATAATTTATGCTTACCAGATAAATTCCTTTCCTTCCTGGCAGGGAGAGTCCACAACTTTATTCCTTATTGTTCGGAAATACAACACCTGGCCACCAGGAGGAGGTAAAGACACCCCAGCCGAAGGCTTAAATATTACTCCAACTTTCCCCTATCCCCCAGTCATTCTACCGAAGAAACAAGGAAAAGTAGGAGAAACATCAGGGTATAAAGGTGCCAGTAGAAATAATATAAAAAAAGGGAGCCGCCCATCAAAACATAAATTACAGGCGGGGTCGTGGACTCTACCCACCAGGAAGGAAAGGAATTTATCTGATAAGCATAAATTATGTTTTCCTTCCATAAGAAAGGAAATTAATTTATCTGGTAAGCATAAATTATGTTTTCCTTCCATAAGGCAGGGAGAGTCCACAATTTCATTCCTTACTGTTCAAAAAACTATACCCAAGCTCCAGAGGACACTGAATAATTAACGGAACAGAAAAAAGAGGCGGACCCTATTCTGAGGGCACCACAGCCTGTAAAACCTTTCTCCCGAAAGCTGCTTCAGCTGAAGCAAACACATCAAACTTGTAAAATTTAGAAAGTGTGTATCTGATCCATTAAGGTTTCATTCTTAAAAGCCCAAGAGGAAGCCACTGCTCTAGTGGAATGAGCCATTATCCTCCGAGGAGGCTGTTATTCCGCTGTCTCAAAAGCTAAGTGGATGACACTCCTCAACCGGAAAGATAGGGAAGTCGTAGTAGCCTTCTGCCCCTTACGCTTCCCCGTATAGATGACAAACAAAGAGGAAGATTGTCTGAATTCCTTATTAGCCTGAAGATAGAACTTCAAGGCATTAACCAAATCTAGATTGGGAAGCAAACATTCCTTTGCTGAAGAAGGATTAGGACACAAGGAAGGAACAACTATTTCTTGATTAATTAGGGAGGAATCCTAGTTTAGTGCGTAAAACTGCCTTATCAGCATGAAAAACCAGATAAGGGGGGGTCACATTGCAAAGCAGAAATCTCAGTAACTCTGCGCGCAGAAGCAATAGCCAACAAAAAAGAACCTTCCAAGATAACAATTTAATGTCAACAGAATGCATAGGCTCAAACGGAGCCTGCTGCAAAACACTAAGAACAAGATTGAGGCTCCAATGCGGAGCCTCAGATCTAAACACAGGTGTGATCCTAGCCAGAGCCTTAACAAACGACTGCACATCCGATATCTGTCCCTTCAGGGAACTAGCAGATAAACCCTTCTCCAGTCCATCTGGAGAAAGGCTAAAATTCTGGCCACCTTAACCTTATGCCAGGAAAAGCCATGCTCTTCACACCAGTACAAGTAAGTCCTCCACACCTTATGGTAGATACGATGAGTAATTGCCTTCCGAGCTTGAACCAGAGTGTCAATAACACTCTCAGAGAACCCTCTCATGGCTCAGCCTCAGAGAATATAGATTTTTATTTTGATACCCTGTATCTGCAGATCTCTGCGACAAGGTAACCTCCACTGAGGAGATGAGGACATCCAAACCAGATCCGCAAACCATGTCCTTCGCGGCCACAACGGAGCAATCAGAATCACTGATGCTCGCTCCTGCTTGATATGCGAGCCACCACACGAGGGAGAAGCGGTAATGGAGGAAAAATATATATGTCTGAACCTCCATGGAACTGAAAGGGCATCAATAGCCAAGCTTAAAGGGACACTGAACCCAGTTTTTTTTTTTCTTTCGTGATTCAGATAGAGCATGAAATTTTAAGCAACTTTCTAATTTACTCCTAGGGGGATATTTATCAAAGGTCTGGCGGACCTGATCTGACAGTGCGGATCAGGTCCACCAGACCTCGCTGAATGCGGAAAGCAATATGCTCTCCGTATTCAGCATTGCACCAGCAGCTCTTGTGAGCTGCTGGTGCAACGCCGCCCCCTGCAGATTCGCGCAGTGATTTCTGTCCGCCTCCTCAGAGCAGGCGAACAGGTTATGTAGCAGTGGTCCGGTCCGGAGCTTGATAAATGGGCCCCCTATTATCAAATTTTCTTTATTCTCTTGGTATCTTTATTTGAAATGCAAGAATTTAAGTTTAGATGCCGGCCCATTTTTGGTGAACAACCTGGGTTGTCCTTGCTGATTGGTGGATAAATTCATCCACCAATAAAAAAAGTGCTGTCCAGAGTACTGAACTAAGAAAAAAGCTTAGATGCCTTCTTTTTCAAATAAAGATAGCATGAGAATGAAGAAAAATTGATAATAGGAGTAAATTAGAAAGTTGCTTAAAATTGCATGCTCTATCTGATTCACGAAAGAAAAAATTTGGGTTCAGTGTCCCTTCAACTGCTCATCATTACTATGATTTAAGCTAACTCGCCTCTGCAGAAATTTTATGGGCCAGCAAGTGATCACAAGCAACAGCTTGTATATATGTTATATAGTATATGATAAACTGTAACTTATAGTACCTGCAGACTAAGTAAGCGGACGGGTACATTGACAACATTACAACATTTTAGTCGGAGCAACCTATGTATAACTATGTGCTATCTTATATTAACAGAGTAATTTATACTTACTAGCATCCCATATAAACATTCCACTATCTCTAGGATTAGAGCCAGGACGTTGCAACAAGAACTACTTAGGGAGTTATTGCTTATAAGTAGCTTGGAATACGTTCTTAGCAGATTGTAACTTTCATGTAATTCACTCCTTATTAATAATACCAACACAATCATAATCTACTACCGCCACTGATATTGGCGTATTTTACCTTTACCTATCATCTAGCGAATATTAGCTGCTGATATATCATTTAGACTAATATGTAACTATCAGTACCATTTTTGGTGAACCGCAGTACATAAGTATATTACATATATGTTGTATTTGGCTTAAAGTCTGCATTATTTCTACATACCAGGTGTTCCCTTTGGATGTCAGAGAGTGCTTGGTAAAGTGCGGATTATTATAACATATCTATCTACAACACGGAATTAGTATACTCAGTGTCATTTTTGATGGGAATCTTGTAGATTCCTATATCTGCAGCCGCTCTCCTCAATCCACTTTACTTACCATAGTAGCTTCATTCAGCTATATTTGAAATACCTGTCACTTTGATCAATGATATGCTCCTTAGTGTGTTTTTAACTTTGTATTTTCTATTTTATAGTGTATCTACGAGTTGTAATTGTCCATACAAGACTCAAGTAATTTCCTCTTGTTGCCTTATTCCTGTTAAGTAAGTTATTTGATTAACCACCATATTAACCCCATGAGTGCTTTACATGTAGTCTTTTTTCATCTGTGGGCTTCTTTGCCTCTCTTGAATGTTTTTGCAAATGTAAACCACTACATAGCACCTTAATATCCTGCTACTAATTACAGTGACATAGTTCACTTATTATTGGGAAACGCAGGGGTGAATTACACTCTTGTTAGTAGTGTCATTGGTCCCCTTTTTGTTCTTTCATCTATCAGTTCTGCCTGAGGATCCCTCGACCTCAACCCATACCTGGGTTGCTTGGTATTGAGGCTGGATGCCATGAGATCTATCTCCGGTGTCTCCCACTCACTGCATTTCTCTGCAAACACCTCGGGTGGAGAGATCATTCCCCTGGGTAAAAGGATTGTCTGCTTCCCAGTTGTCCACACCCGGAATGTGGATCACTGACAGCGTACATCTGTGAGTCTCCGCCCACTTTAGTATCTGAGATACTTCTCTCATCGCCAAGGAACTTCTCGTTCCCCCCTGATGGTTGATGTAGGCAACCAAGGTTATATTGTCTGATTGGAATCTGATAAACTGGGATGAACCTAGAAAGGGCCAAGCCTTCAAGGCATTGAAGATTGCCCGGAGTTCCAAAATATTCATCGGAAGAGAAGATTCCTTCTGAGTCCACAGACATTGTGCCTTCTTGGCACCCAGATGGATCCCCAGCCGGAAAGGCTTGCGTCCGTAGTCACAATCTCCCAGGACGGTCTCAAGAAGCACGTGCCTTGGGACAGATTATCTGGACAGAGCCACCAGGAGATCGAGTCTCTCAACTGATTGTTCAGCACAATCTGTTGAGACAGATCTGAATGGTCGCCATTCCATGGTCTCAGTAGGCATAGTTGTAAGGGTCTGAGATAGAATCTGGCAAAAAGAATGATGTCCATACAGGACACCATGAATCTGATCACCTCCATACACTGAGCCACTGAGGGTTTCGAGGAGGTCTGGAGGGCAAGACATGCAGAAGTTAGCTTGCCACATCTCTGATTTGTGTGAAATATTCTCATGGATATGGAGTCTATTATTGTTCCATCCATGTGATCGAAGAAGATTGAGAAGGGACTCTGTATGTTTTCCCGCTAGATGAAAAGATTGTGCCTGTACCAAGATATCGTCCAGGTAAGGCGCTACTGCTATACCATGTGTTCTGGTAACAGCTAGAAGAGCTCCCAGAACCTTCGAAAATATCCTTAGAGCAGTTGCTAGGCCAAACGGAAGAGCTATGAACTGGAAGTGCTGGTCCACAAAAGAAAACCTCAGGAACTGGTACTTCCTGAACCAGAGGACGAATTGACCAAATTGGAACCAAAATTGGAAATTTGGAACCACAAAAAGGTTTGAATAAAACAACAAACATCTTTCTGCTGAAGGCAACTGGACAATTACTCCTAGAGAGGAGAGATCTCGGACAAAACCTAAGAAGGCAGCCCTCTTTTCTGGTCTTGTAGACAGATTGGAGAGTAGGAATCTGCCCCTGGGCGGATGAGACTTGAATCCTATCCTGTATCCTTGAGATACAACCTCCAGAACCCAAGGATCCTGTACATCCTGGAACCAAGCGTCTGAAAAAAGATCAGGGGCAGCACCTTCATGCAGATTTGTTCTCAGCGGGCTTCTTAGTCTGTTTGGACTTATTCCAGGACTGAGCCAACTTCTAAGTACCCTTGGGCTGCTCAGACTCGGATGAGGATTGCTGTTGTTGTGATTTGTCAGAACGAAAGGAATGAAAATTAGATAATTGCCATCCCTTAGGCCTATTTTTCTTGTCCTGTGGTAGGAAGGCACCCTTCCCTCTGGTAACTGTAGAAATAATGGAGTCCAGCCCTGGACCAAATAAAATCTTCCCCTTGAAAGGAAGAGAAAGGAGTCTGGACTGCAGACCAAGACTTCAACCGGAGAGCTTAGCGGGCTAGGACACCAAAGCCAGAAGCCTTTGCATTTATGCGAATAATCTGCATATTCGCGTCACAGATGAAGGAGTTAGCAATTCTTAGAGCCTTAATTTTCTCCTGAATATCCTCAAGGGGAGTCTCCACCTCAATGAGCTCCGACAGAGAGTCGCACCAGTAGGTAGCTGCTCCAGCATCCTTGGCTACTGCTGCCGCTGGTTGAAATAAAAACCCCATATGTTGAAACATCTTCCTCAGAAAGGTTTCCATTTTCTTATCCATAGTCTCTCTGAAAGAGAAACTATCCTCCAGGGGTATAGTAGTACGCTTAGCCAGCATAGAAATAGAGACCGGGAATCATTTTTTAAAAATAGACAAGGGGGAAAAAGAAGTTCCTATTCTTTCCCATTCGTTACTAATAATGTTCGCCATCTTAAATGGCACAGGAAAAGTCAGAGGAACCTTCCTGTATTCGTAAACCCTGTCTAATTTAGGGATCATAGGTTCCTCAGGGAGAGTAGCCTCTGGAACAGAACCTCCTTTAATAAAAAAAACTTTTAAATCTAAAGGAGTGTTCCTTCTCTGAAGGAGGTTTAGAAACTGAAAACTCAGACTCAAAAAATTCACTCTCTGAAGCTACAGAGGTTAACTCATCCTCGGATAGCTGGGACATAATAGCTAAATCCGACAAATATTTAGAAGACTCTAAGTCAGTAGAACTATGTTTAACCTTTCTCTTGCGTTTGTTAGAGCAAGGTAAGGCACTCAGGGCCACAGACACCGCCGATTGTAACTGAGTGGTAAAGTCCGCAGGAAAAAGGCCCCCTCCAGATGGAGGATTAGTTGTGCTGCGGGGAACTGCATGTTGAGTGTATAGGGTAGAAAGGGTAGTAATCTCTCAGGATCCACATTCCTGAGAGGTAGACGGCTCAGAAGGGCTAATAGCGCTATGAGTATTAGCAGGCTTGTCTCCCTTCTTAGACTTCAGAACAGTGCTTAGGCAAATGGAACAAAATTGAGCAGGCGGGCAAACCACGGCCTCCTCACAATATAAAGAGGAATTATTAATCAGTACAGAAGGAGTGAAACCTTCTAATGTAATATCAGAGTCCTCTATAGCTAGGATATATTCACAGAAGTACAGACAAAAGTAAACACTTTATTAAAAAAAAACGGCACCTTTATAATCCCAATGGCTGGAGCACTCACCACCTCCAAGACAGCTAGCAGAGAAAACACTCTCCTAGGTGTGATGTTTGCAGCAAGATCGTAAGAAAAACGTAAAGACCGCACCCAGTTACGTAGTGCATAGGACAGGACTTCCCCTGCTATGAAAAAGATGCCAAGCTATTTTGAGCTGCGCAATACACCAAAACGGAAATGATACCTGTCTGTTCCAAGCCAAAAGCACACAGTCTATGAGCCCAAAAAACTATCACATAAAAGCAGTTATAAATAACCCTTTGCTGTTCAAATAATCTCCCTCAAGGAGATATTAACCATTGATCCTATCAAGGCATAAAGGAGCCGGACTGTGACCCTGTATAGCAATGTATATATAAAATGATCTTACCTCCAGGATCCATGCTGTGGAACAGGCACAGCCTCTCAAGTGTAACAGTCTGGCAGCGACACCTCTGACATGGACTTGAGTATGTAACAGCAAGCAGTGAAACTCGTCAACACTGATTGCCCGGGAGCTGTTAGTCGACAGTCTGCATCTCCAGACTCTAACTCTCATCAATACTTTCACTGAGAGGTTGACATGACTACTTAAAAACTCCAGTCCTTTCTTCGAAGGGAACATACCCATTACAGGACTATCCAAATCTTCTGACACTTCTCTGCCACCTCCTATAGTGAGGAAAGGCAAAAAATAACTGGGGGATAGGGGAAGTGGGAGGGATATTTAAGCCTTTGAGGCCCATTTATCAAGCTCCGTATGGAGCTTGTGGGCCCGTGTTTCTGGCGAGTCTTTAGACTCCCCAGAAACGCAATTTATGAAGCAGCGGTCTAAAGACCGCAGCTCCATAACCCTATCCACCTGCTCTGAACAGGCGGACAGAGATTGCCACAATCCAACACGATCAAGTATGATCAGGTTGATTGACACCCCCCTGCTGGCGGCAGATTGTCCGCGAGTCTGCAGGGTGCAACGTTGCACCAGCAGCTCACAATAGCTGCTGGTGCAATGCTGAATACGGAGAGCGTATTGCTCTCCACATTCAGCGATGTCTGTTGGACCTGATCCACACTGTCATTGGCTGGGGTGTCTTTGACTCCTCCTGGTGGCCAGGTGTTGTATTTCCTAACAGTAAAGAATGAAGTTTTGGACTCTCCCTGCTTTATGGAAGGAAACATTAAAACCATTTGCCTATTGTAAAGTGTGACCTGATTTATCTTTTCATTAGGTTTACATATAGGTTGCCAGTGCCACCTGTTTGGGAATGACCTGGACAGTTCGGGTTTCCATTTGTGTTTCCGGGTTTGAAGCCGAGTCAGACCCGGATAGACAAATGTCCGTGTTTGGTGGGAAACAGCCACAGTCAAAAAGGTGATATTGTGCAACATACTGCACATGCCTGCAGTTAGATCTCTTGTGTGTGTGTGTGTGTGTGTGTGTGTATGTGTGTGTGTGTGTGTGTGTGTCGGAGTGTGTCTGAGTATGTGTCTGTGTGTAGGTGTCTTTGTTTGGGAGTTTTTGTGTTTGTCAGTGTCCTTCTCTGTGTGTAAGTATGTGTGTGCGAGTCTGTGTGTGAAAGAGTGAGTCTATTTGTGTGTGTGAGAGCGAGAGAGATTATGTGAGAGAGAATGTGTGTGTGTGAGAGCATTTGTGAGAGATTGTGTGAGTGCTATTATACAAAGGGGCTGATTTACTAAAGTGTGGATGGACATGATACAATGTAGCGTATCATGTCTGCCGCACATCGATAAATGCTGACAGTGTATGCTGTTGGCATTTATCATTGCACCAGCAGTTCTTGTGAACTGCTTGTGCAATGCCGCCCCCTGCAGATTTGCGGCTGCTAGCAGGGGGTGTCAATGAGCCCGATCGTATAGGATCGGGCGGATTGAAGACCACAGCCTCAGAGGCAGCACATCAGTTATGGAGCAGCAGTCTTTAGACCGCTGCTTCCTAATTGCTATTTCCGTCGAGCCTGGAGGCTCGCACAGAAACAGGGACATCAAGCTCCATTTAGAGCTTGATAATTCGGCCCCATAGTGTGTACTGTGCACTGTGCAAGAATGATCATGTTTGGCAACCCTATTTACATACCTTATTCTGCTTTACACGTGTGTGACAATTTTATCATGTGTTAAGCAAAATTCTATTTTCATTTAATGATCAGCAATTTTTAGCTGTGATCAACTCAGCCACAATGCACTCATAACTAAATTGTAACATATTTAATAAAATATTTAATTTCCATCTTTGCCAGCTTCCTATGTTTAATTAAAATATTTTTCTTCATGGGTTGTTTTACTACAGTATATATATGTCAAAATGTAATATATTTTAGGTTACTATTTATATGTACTGTACCTTTCATAGGTCATCAGAATTCTTAAGTATTCTTATGACTTTTTTAACTGGTTTTATAAATGTTTAACATTTATAATAATAACACTACTAGTTGTAAAGGACACTCTGACCCTTTACGCCCAGTAAAGGTCAAATAAATGATGACTGCGTATGGCAATCAGAAAGTTGTAAATTGAGAGCAAATTAACACTTTATGAACTGCTGGATGGTGAAGTATTTTTTGGTAGCTGTTTTAATGGCTATTGGCCATTCAAGTTTAATGCCTATGTAGAATCTACTAGTGTATTTGTTTTTATATGTTTTTCACCTTTTATCATTTATGCCCATGCTAAATAAAACCTTTAAAGCCTTCATTTTAATTCTCACACTTTTTTTTAATTGAGGGGAACAAGCCTTTGTTTGTTCTATGTGTACAATTTTGGACATTATTCCAGTGGCAGCAAAACAACAAAATCAATGCAAAACAATATATATTCGTTGACTGAATAGAGAAGAACAGCTTGTTATATTTATATGAAACATGACACCAATCCAAAATATTAAGGAGACGTGTAATGTATTTAGATCTATCTATCTATCTATATATGTGTGTGTGTGTGTATATGTGTATTGCATGATCTGTGTAAATCATTAAAGTTAAATATTGACTAGATTGTCCCTTTAAGCTCAGATCATACGATACAGTGACTCAGATGCACTCAGGGTACTCTTGGATACCCACTCAGTGATTCTGCTTTTCCTGGCACATCTAACCTCTATTCTCTTCATTACATTTTATGATTTTTAATATTCTGTTGTTTTAAGGAATTAGAAAGTGTTACATTTTAAGTGCAATACATGTTGACATTTTTCGTGTTGGAAAGCAGCTTTCGGATCACAAGCTGTACCATTATTTATGTGCTACTATTAAGCCTGTTCTCATACCATTTGCTCTTTCTCTATTCTTTCAAGTTGTTGGTTCGCTATCATTATCTTGAAGTTTCTTTTCTCCTTTCCTAGAACATTTCTTTGTCTACATTTGGGAAATTCTTAAAAAGGTCACAAAATAATAAATAAATTCAGCAATCTGGGATTCTAATATTCAGCATTAAAAATATATTTTGTGTATTCACAGCCATTGTGAGTTCTTGCTTTTTTGTTTTCTTGTTGCATTGGAGGGAAATGACAGAGAGTTGGGGTGCCAGCTAAATAGTAAGATTGTGTACATTCATTATTTTATATTGACAAAAATATACTCTCCTCTTACTGAGTGTTATTAAAAATCATCTCAGTTGGTTGATATTCATTTAAAAGGTTGTGTTTTTTTATCTTTAAACTTTATAATTTACTTCTATTATCACATTTTCTTAGTATCTTTGGTTGAAAAGCAAGGATGTAAGCTCATGAGTGTGCACATGTAAGAGCACTATATGGCAGCAGTTTTTCAAGAATGTGTGTCGGGTTAGTGCGACTTCAGAGCTCTGGTTAACTGTTACGTGAAACAAAATACATTTAGCAGTTATGTTACACTAATAATAACACTGATAAAAAATATTTTTAAAAAATGGCATAAAAAAGTTATAAGGGCTCAAAGATATTAGGTCTCAGTTAAATGTTAAACCATTTGCCTATTGTAAAGTGTGACCTGATTTAGCTTTTCACTAGGTCTACATATAGGGTTCCCAGTGCCACCTGTCTTGGAATGACCTGGACAGTTTTGGTGGGAAACAGCCACAGGCAAACCCAGACATGCACAAAGCCACACACACACTCTCACACACAAAGACACAGCAATACAGATGGAGACCGGCAATGGGTTATACCCTTCTGGGATATGATGCACAGTGGACAAGCTGGCGACCTCCAGCCCACAAACTTGAAATCCAATACTCCACAGCACCATGAAAATATACAAATCTTCTTTTATTAAGGCATTAAAAGCATACACAGAACAGATATGCAACGTTTCGGGACCACAGTCCCTTAATCATGCATACATTGCCATACACCTGTGTCTTATTTAAAGGAAAACACCAACCAATCACAATTGAGTTCAAAGTGCCTTGCAAAGTATGTAACCCTTTCATGGCTTAAAGGGACAGTATACTGTAAAATAGTTTTTCCCTTAATGTGTTTACAATTGCTTTTTTTACCAACTGCAGAGTAAAAAATTTATGAAAATTAGCCTTTTAAGGTTTATTTCTGTATATTAAAGCTCTGATTTTGTGTTTTGAAGCCACAACCTAATAAAATAGGTTGAGCTTGTAGATATAATCAGATCTTATTACTGTATCACATTGTGCACATATACATGCTTCTTTATCTTATATCTGTCCTTAAAACAATCACCAATACTTTGAGAGAACAATGGAAAATCAACATTGTATTACCTTATCTCTGCTTTATCACACTGGGAGTGTAATTTCTTCTGCTGGCTGTGTTTACAAAGCTTATCTATAGCTGGTACGCGCGGCCACAAACTTTCAGAATAGGTGGGGATACCACATGCTAAATTAACAATTTCAAATGCCAATATAAGGGTAAAGGAGCTACTTGTAAACAATTTAATACACTCCAGCAGGTAAAGTGGATCATTGGGAACAAATTAAAGGGGAGAAAAATTTTGAGTAAACTGTCCCTTTAACATTTCATGCTGGTGTATACTGACATCTATAGGTGACTATTAACAATTAAAAATAGGCACTTTGAACTCAATTGTGATTGGTTGGTGTTTTCCTTTAAATAAGACACAGGTGTATTGCACACACAAAACCACATACACACTCACACACACACACAGATACACATACACACACTAACACACACAAAGACACACACACACTCACATACACAAAGACACTTACACAACTAACTGGAGGCATGTGCAGTATGTTGCAAAAGCACAATGTCACGTTTAAATAAGTATGTATGTGTGTGTGTGTATAGATATATATTTTACCACAAAATTATATATATATATATATATATATATATATATATATATATATATATATATATATATATATATATATATATATATATATATATATATATATATATATATATATATATATAAGAATAAATAGAACACAATGTGAAAAATACATTATTAATGTTGGGTTTAGCGAACTTGAATAAATACAAACGGGTTAGCGCGCTAGTATGGGGGTTAGGTTTTCCCCTCCACACTTTTTGAGCTCCATTGAAGCCTATGGGAGAATAAGTTAACACAGTCGCAATTTTCGAAGTTCCCCTTTTTGCGCGCATCAGGTTTTTGCTTGCATGCTATCTTTTTACTTTTAACTGATAATACAAGCACAGCCTGACATACTCCCAAGAGAGTCTGGAGTGCATTACATAGAATGCAGAACCACAGCATCCCCTACATGCTGCATAGTGATTGGTTGATATGTGCTGGAGCTCATTTATATATGTCCCTAATTAACCATAGCAAAGGAGATAAACAACATCCAAGAGTCTTTTTTAAGGGGCGCGTCCTGCATATTTTTTGAACAAAATGAGAACTGTAAATGCCTTTAATGCATATATATTTCAAACTAGTAAATAAAATCTGAGGCATAAATAAAAAATAGTTTTTAAAGGGATATTTTGGTCAAAACATAAATGCACATAGATAAATTACATATTTGAAAAGAAACATATTTGCAATATACATGCATTGGCAAAAAATGCTTCTAGTAAAAGTTATTACTGGTTTAGGCCCACATGTACTATAACACGAGCGGACAAGCTTCTCAACTTGAGAAGTTGTCCACTTACCTTAGCAGCATACTGCAGCAGATTCTTTTCTTCCGCTGCCCAAAGGTATCATTACACACTCACTTGACCAACCTCATGAGAGAAGTGCCTGTCAATAACCACGAGCGAGCTCAGGGTGATTAATCTCTGCCATCTTAGAGGTGGAGAATAGTGTAAGAAGCAGCGTTCTGATGCCCGCTGCTTGTTTCATTGCGGGAAGCAGGCTCACATGGGTGAACCTTCCCCTCAAGGGCTCCAGAGCAGCTTGCGCTGCTTCGTACATAGAGCCCAAAGTGTTAGAATTTCCCTATGCACGTACATGCGAAGTATAGCTAGATATTCTCAGCGCACCAGCATTTTAAAAACTGCAGCTGTTCAGAGATGCAATGGGGCTTGCATCATGTCAACAATTAACAAATGGAGTCATTACTAGATTATACCACCCCCTTAGGCTCTCTAAGCAAGTGCTGTGTTAAAATGCTGATGCATGGAGCATACTTAAATACACTATTGAAGTAGCATAGCTTTTATTATAAGCATTTTTGCCAATTCATGTATATTGCAAATATATTTCTATTCAAACATGAGATGCCACCCATGAGAATTCAAATTTTGGCTGGAATGTACTTTTCATGTTTAGAGAATAATTTGCATATAGCTCGTCTGAATATGTTTCACCTGTTTAGGATGCACCTAATGACTAGGCTTAGTGATACTCAACTGGTATGTTTTGCAAGTGTTGTGGGTAGGGTTGCCACCTCGGCCATGTTTTCCTGGACACTTATGAGTTACACATGCTGCAGGGTGTGCAGAGGGCAACATGCATTGCGCACCTAAACAGCACACAAATAGTGACCCTAGACAGCACTAATCATGTTCCTCCCTGTATACCCTGCAGCATGAGTAATGCATATGTGTCCAGGAAAACATGGCCGAGGTGGCAACCTTAGTTGTGGGATAAATTCACACTTAAAGGGACAGTCTACACCAGAATTTTTATTCTTTTAAAAGATAGATAATCCCTTTATTACAGTTTTGCATAACCAACACAGTTATAATAATAAACTTTTAACCTCTGTGATTATCTTGTATCTAAGCCTCTGCAAACTGCCCCTTTATTTCAGTTCTTTTGACACACTTGCAGTTTAGCCAATCAGTGCCTGCTCCCAGATAACTTCATGTGCACGAGCACAGTGTTATCTATATGATATACATGAACTAACATCCTCTAGTGGTGAAAAACTGTTAAAATGCATTCTGTAAAGAGGTGGCCTTCAAGGTCTAAGAAATAAGCATATGAACCTCCTATGTTAAGCTTTCAACTAAGAAAACCAAGAGAACAAAGCAAAATTGGTGATAAAAGTAAATTGGAAAATTGTTTAAAATTACATGCTCTATCTGAATCATGAATGTTTATTTTGGCCTAGACTGTCCCTTTAAATGGAACCAAATTTTTTTCTTTCGTGATTCAGATGGAGCATGCAATTTTAAGCAACTTTCTAATTTACTCCTATTATCTCTTTGTTCTCTTGCTATCTTTATTTGAAAAATAAGGAATCTAAACTTTTTTCTTGGTTCAGAGCTCTGGACAGCACTTTTTTATTGGTGGATGAATTTATCCACCAATTAGCAAGGACAACCCAGGTTGTTCACCAAAAATGGGCCGGCATCTAAACTTACATTCTTGCATTTCAAATAAAGATACCAAGAGAATAAAGAAAATGTGATAATAGGAGTAAATTAGAAAGTTGCTTAAAATTTCATGCTCTATCTGAATCATGAAAGAAAAAAATTGGGTTCAGTGTCCCTTTAAGAAACTCACAGATCACTATGAAAGAAAGAGGATTAATGTGTTTCTATTTCTTGTAAACTGGAAATGAAAGGGTAAATATTTTACCTAATTATAGGCTATTTAGAAGAGCACCTATCACCTTCTCTGTCTGCTGCAATATATTTCATTGCTGTAATTTTGTTTACCTGAATTGCTGCTACTGCATGTCTGAGAATATTGGCACTTTATACATATACAAGTTGATAATTGTAATAAATCATATGAATATGTTGCTGACTTGATGCAAAATATTCATATCCTCCTTTGGATGATGCTAACAAAATATCTTACTGTATTCATGAAATGATATTATGCATTATAAAGCCATCAGGCAATGCTGCATTTATTTATTATTCTGCTATACCAGCTGATTGGTAGTGCATTGTAGCAGTGATACACACACATGTATATTATTTGTATAATTATGCTTTTATAGTAACATTATACAGAGATGAACTTGGGCACAATAAACACAAAAACAGAAATACAGAAAAAATGTTTTGAACCACCAATCACAGTCTCTATTCAGCTCTGAAACACAATTATATTGCTGCTCCAGGTGTCACTTTAACTATGTGTTTAACCCACACAAAGGCAAGTAATAGTGCAATAAGATAATACTTTTGTGCATTACAGCTCTGTTCCAGTAGGAAATTACAACCAATGTTGTTCATTAGGGCAGTATTAGCAAGAGGCAGAGGTCTAATTTTTTTTGGTGGTCTTAACATAGGAAGGAAGGAATGCAGATTATTATGGGACAGTGATGTGCTGATAAGTTTAAAAGTGATATACATTTTTCTAAATTAATTGTATGCCGAAGGGAGAGAACAACTATACAATAGGAAGTTTCATCACATCGCTGCCTGAGATGAAGTGCTTGTTCATATGTAATATATTTCTTTGTATTATTATTTTATTTATAAATTATCTACAAATACAGGTATGTGCAGCAGTGCTATACATGGTTACATTGTATACACTGAATAATGACAATGGCTAGAAAAAGAGGACATGATGATCTTACTATTGGTCAACAATCATAGAAAGTGCACTTTTTATACAAAGTTCTCTACTGGTAGAAAGGTTCTCAAACATAATATAAAATAGAATAAGGGATGAGGGAAACTAACACAACTCAGACACTGGGTCAGATGAGAAGTTACTTATTATGTGTATATTAAAGGGATACTGAACCTAAATTTTATTTCTTTCATGATCCAGATAGAGCACGCAATTTTAAGCAACTTTCTAAATTACTCCTATTATCATTTTTTTCTTCATTCTCTTGGTATCTTTATTTAAAAAAGTAAGAATATAAGCTTATGAGCCGACCCATTTTTGGTTCAGCACCCTGGATAGCGCTTGCTGATTGGTGGGTACATTTAGCCACAAATCAGCAAGCTGTACCCAGGTGCTGAACCAAAGAAGGACCGGCTCGTAAGCTTACATTCCTGCTTTATAAAAAAAAAAATACCAAGAGAACGAAGAAAAATTGATATCAGGAGTAAATTAGAAAGTTGCTTAAAATTGCATGCTTTATCTGAACCATGAAAGGAAAAAATTGGGTTCAGTATCCCTTTAAGGTTAGGTGTTAGCATTATTGTGAGAAGTAAAGACGAGCAGATTCCTCTAATGTATCCACTGAGTATAATGAACGTTTATTTCTCCTTTCCTGTCTTGGTCAGTGGTAATGTATAAGATTACCATGGGCATAGAAATAATCAGAATTTAGTTTTGACAGGACAGATATTTAGTTTGATTTGATTTGAAACAATAACAATTTACCTTGTTTTAAAGAGCCAATATAAAGTCAAAAATTCCAAAATGTTACTTTTGTTTCTATCTACATCTAAATTGCAAACATAAAGGGTTATGGGAATAGGCAACAAATTACAATAACACATTCAAATATAATATGAAAGAAAAGAGAGAAGGGAAATAGGTTACTGTAGCGGATCTTGTAGAGGTGGAAGTTGCTGTAACTATGTAGTTGTGATTGAGCTACACAAAGGATACCAATCATTTTCAATAGTGGGGAATGCATTATATAGTAGCTTTGTTTATTTGTATCCTTTGTTAGGATCAAAATGTAGAAGTAAGCACTAATTGGCTCTTTTCAGAGCCGGATTGTTTCTGGTGCATGATGACCACCTTAAGATCTGGAACTGCACATAGCTTAAAGGGCCATTATACACTCATTTTTTCTTTGCATAAATGTTTTGTAGATGATCTATTTATAAAGCCCATAAAGTTTGTTTTTTTAAAAAATGTATAATTTTGCTTATTTGAAATAACATTGCTCTGATTTTCAGACTCCTAACCAAGCCCCAAAGTTTTATGTGAATACGCTCGACTACCTTCTCCAGCTTGCTCCTGTTTGTGTAAAGGGTCTTTTCATATGCAAAAGAAGGGGGAGGGGGGGGGAGTGTCTTATTTCCCATTTGCAGTGTGTTTTCCAACTACCTTTTCAACAGAGCTAAACTGAAAGCTTCTAAGTACGTATATAAACCATTTTATACTGGATTTTTATATCAGTATCTGTGCATGTAATTCTTTATAGTAGTGTCTATTACATGCAGTTATATGAAAATGAGTGTATACTGTCCCTTTAAAGGGATAAGAAAGTAAAACTTTAACTTGCATGATTCACATAGAGCATGTAATTTTAAGACACTTTTAAATTTACTTCTATTTTCAAATGTGCTTCGTTCTCTTAGTATCCCTTGTTAAAAAATAAATACGCACATATCATACACTTGTGGGAGCTGCTGCTGATTGGGGTCTGCACACATTTGTCTCTTGTGATTGGCTAAATACACATTTTCAGCTGTCAGTAGTACAATGCTGTCCCTTCAGCAATGGATAACAAGAGAATGAAAAAAAATTGATAATAGAATTAAATTGGAAAGTTGTTTAAAATTGTATGTTCTATCTGAATCATAAAAGAAAAATGTGTGGTTTACTATCTCTTTAACATGATGATCTTGCCCCAGAATTAATCCGGCTCCAAAAAAGAGCTGAATAGCGAATACTTCTGCATTCAGATCCAAACAAAGGATACAAATGCACAAGCCTATTATAAAGCCTTCAAACACATAGTAAACATTAGGGGTGTGCATTCAGATGCTTTCGTAGCATCCAAATGTGGGAGAAGGCAAACGTTTGGCTCTTTTCAGAGCCACATTTATTCTTCTGAAAGTGCAACACACTTAGATCTGCAAATCTAGATTTTAGTGTGTTGCACTTTCACAAGAATAAATGTGGCTCAGAAAAGAAGCATTCAAATGTAGCAAACATAGTAAACATTAACTTACCAGGGTCATAATACCCTCATTGAAGTGTTTAGTGCAATGGGTAAAAAAAAGAATTAAAACAAAATGGTAGTGTTCTAGAATTAAGAAGCACTAAACGAGAATTTAAATTGCCAGTACATATAATTTCAGGATTAACCAATGGCATAGTGATATGTGGATATTTAAATCTAACTTCCAGCAGTCCTTACATTCCATCAAGGATACGCACAAGCACAGAAATCACCCAAGTACCCCTCTGTATTTTCTACTTTCCCTGGTAGGGTAATTTATTCCTTCTTTATTGAATAACACCTGGCAGCATTTAGAATAGTAGTAAATATATAATAGGCTATAGAGTTGCATAGCTCGGATCACCAGACTAAGCTTTACTAAGTGAAGGTACATATAGGCATCAGCCTGCTTTGCCAGATCTGTTTTCTGTTCTGTAGTTTACAGACTGGCTTTTAACAAATTAGTTCTTTATCTCACAAACCTCAGGAAGGCCTGTGCTGTCCCTTAGTGCAGCTGATGGTAACCCTGGATATACAGTACAGATTAATATTATTCTGACTTTTGCTTTGTAGAAAATGTACCATGATTTACATTTTTACACTGGCCATGAAAGCAAACAGTATACATAAATATCGTTCTAAAAATAGATTACTACTAAAACTGTAGATGATGTAGATGAAAAAGCTAAAGGAAAAAAAACAGTCTTCTAACAGAAATGAAATAGACCAAGTAAGTAGAATTGCACTTTTGAAAAATTACCCTTGTGTCATATACAATAGAGCACATGAAAAATATTTTCTGTCTTTACTCATTGTGCGTGGAATCTGTAAAATCCTGGCAGGAGATGTTGGAGGTTAAGTGCCTAACAGGAAGTTCTGTAACCATAAAAGGCTTAGTAGGATCATTTTTTAAAAGTGTGAACAGGAGAAAAATTGCTGATGGGTACAGTTCTTCAAGAGCAAGTAACGTAAGGGCAGTCCGTCTTCTCTCTTTTTCTCTGTATCTCAAACTTCATATCCATGACTAGCCCAACTTCATCTTTAGCACCACAGAGGCACTGTAACCCTTTCAACACAGGAGGTTGCAAATCTTTTTACAATAAGTAAAACTGGTTAGTGGGATTTTTTTTTTTAAATTGACCCTAAATCAAGCAACGTTTCAGACCCTTTTTCACTGAGAAATTTGTGTTTTCCCAGTGAAACTGAACCGAAAATTGGCATAAACGGAAATAGGAATTCAGGGCTTAAATTTCAGTTTCACAGAAGTGCAATTGTTTCTTACGGCTTTGAAATGTCAGTAAAAGTTCAAGGACTGTAGTGTGTTTTGCAGGTTAAAGGGGATTCTCAGGTAATAAGGGTTTCCAACAAAATGAGGGTTAGTGGAATTCCTACATGTTTTATTTAGATTACCATTCAGCTATACTTTTATGTTTGTTATATTCATTGCAATGTAAATTTTATAATAAATTAATCTAAAAATGTCTGTAATTACACTGCTGTTTAAATGTATTCAGGCGGAAAAAATAATAATAATTGTCTACAATTTCTTAGGACTTGTCATTGAGAAATACATGGAAATCAGTAGACCATGTTAGTAAAACTACACTGTACTTGGTCTGCTGTTTGCAATTCTGTAACCAGATTCTAAAAAAAAAAAAAAAAGACAGATAGAGATAATCTCCATGCACTAAATTTTAATTGCAACACAAAATTTTTTTAACTTAACAAGTGAGTGTTTAATTGGAGTGTGTCAGTTACATTTTAATAGATTTATCTTGTTTATAGAATTTGAGTAAATGTGGAATTTACTCTCTGTCATGTCAGGGTTAGCATTTGTTGCGACGTTTGTATAAGCTTTGAAAAGATGTCTCACAAAATCTGCATTATTCACTAAAGATATAAATCCGCTATATTCACTATTCCATCATACTGTGCTTTAATTGGTTCACATAAATTCTAGTTTTCCTTTCCTTCAGCGTGTATCATTCATATCTAGGAACCAGATATTCACCCCATTCATCTTTTATTTCAAAGCCTGAAATGCTAGTGGCTAGATTATGAGTCTTGCGTTAGAGTTAAAAAGCAGCGTTGGCCGGTCCCAACGTTGCTTTTTAATGCCCGCTGGTATTACGAGTCTTGAAATGACAGGCTCACCGCTCACTTTTTTGGCCAGACTCGGAAATACCGCAAATCCACTTACATCAATTGCGTAGCCTATATTTTCATTCGGACTTGCATAGCGCCGGTATTACGAGTCTGACCAAAAGTGAGCGGTAGACCCTCTCCTGTCAAGCCTGGTACCGCATTTAAAAGTCAGTAGTTAAGAGTTTTACGCTACAACGCCGTAGCATAAAACTCTTAACTAAAGTGCTAAAAAGTACACTAACGCCCATAAATTACCTATAAACCCCTAAACCGAGGCTCCCCCCCCCCCCCCACATTGCAAACACTAAAATAAATATTTTAACCCCTAATATGCTGAACCGGACATTGCCGCCCCTATAATAAATATATTAACCCCTAAACCGCTGCACTCCCGCCTCGCAAACACTAATTAAATATTATTAACCCCTAATCTGCCGTTCCTAACATCGCCGCCACCTACCTACATTTATTAACCTCTAATCTGCCACCCCAACATATTAAGTTATTAACCCCTAAATCTAAGTCTAACCCTAACCCCCCCTAACTTAAATATAATTGCAATAAATCTAAATAAAATTACCACAATTAACTAAATTATTCCTATTTAAAACTAAATTAGGGTTTATTTTTATTTTACAGGCAACTTTGTATTTATTTTAACTAGGTAGCATAGTTATTAAATAGTTATTAACTATTTAATAACTACCTAGCTAAAATAAAGACAAATTTACCTGTAAAATAAAACCTAACTTAAGTTACAATTGCACCTAACAGTACACTATAATTAAATTAATTAACTAAATTAAATACAATTAATTACAATTAAATAAAATTATCTAAAGTACGGAATCTGACGTCTCACGGTAGGGTAATCTTCAGGGGGTTATTGATAGGTTTTTTTAAGGAGGGATTGGGTGGGTTTTATTGGGTGGGTTTTAGAGTAGGGTTGGTTGTGTGGGTGGTGGGTTTTAATGTTGGGGGGGTATTTGTACTTTTTTTTTACAGGTAAAAGAGCTGATTACTTTGGGGCAATGCCCCGCAAAAGGCACTTTTAAGGGCTATTTGTAATTTAGTGTAGGGTAGGGCTTTTTTATTTTGGGGGCTTTTTTATTTTGTTAGGGGGATTAGAGTAGGTGTAATTAGTTTAAAAATCTTGTAATTATTTTATTATTTTCTGTAATTTAGTGGGGGGGTTTTCGTACTTTAGATAATTTTATAATTGTAATTAATTGTATTTAATTTAGTTAATTAATTTAATTATAGCGTAGTGTTAGGTGTAATTGTAACTTAGGTTAGGTTTTATTTTACAGGTAAATTTGTCTTTATTTTAACTAGGTAGTTATTAAATAGTTAATAACTATTTAATAACTATTCTACCTAGTTAAAATAAATACAAAGTTGCCTGTAAAATAAAAATAAACCCTAAGATAGCTACAGTGTAACTATTAGTTATATTGTAGCTAGCTTAGGGTTTATTTTATAGGTAAGTATTTAGTTTTAAATAGGAATTATTTAGTTTTAAATAGGAATTATTTAGTTAATTGTAGTAATTTTATTTAGATTTATTTAAATTATATTTAAGTTAGGGGGGTTAGGGTTAGACTTAGGTTTTGGGGTTAATAACTTTATTATAGTGGTGGCGACGTTGGGGGCAGCAGATTAAGGGTTAATAAATGTAGATAGGTTGTGGCGATATTGGGGGCAGCAGATTAGGGGTTATTAAATAAAATGTAGATGTCGGCGATGTTGGGGGCAGCAGATTAGGGGTTTATAAGTATAATGTAGGTGGCGGCGGTGTCCGGAGCGGCAGATTAGGGGTTAATAATATAATGCAGGAGATGTCGGGGCGGCAGATTAGGGGTTAATAAGTGTAAGATTAGGGGTGTTTAGACTCGGGGTTCATGTTAGGGTGTTAGGTGTAGACATAAAATGTATTTCCCCATAGGAAACAATGGGGCTGCGTTAGGAGCTTTACGCTGCTTCTTTGCAAGTGTTAGGTTGTTGTTTTTTAGCCGGCTCTCCCCCATTGATTCCTATGGAGAAATCGTGCACGAGCACGTTTTACCTGCTCACCGCTAACGTAAGCAGCACTGGTATTGAGATGAGATGTGGAGCAACATTTTGCTCTTCGCTCACTTTTTTGCGGTTAACGCCGGGTTTGTAAAAACCCGTAATACCAGTGCTGTTTGTAAGTGAGCGGTGAGCATAAACTGCTTGTTAGCACCGCACCCCTGTTAACGCAAAACTCGTAATCTAGGTGTATGTTTCTTTTTTTCTCAAATCATGTTTAAAAGGACATTTAATTTTTTTCTTGCATCTAAAAAAGTGCATTTTGATAGGTATTACAGTTGTTTATGGACATTCCTTTCTTGATAAACATTTTTTTTTATTTCCTGTGCTTATGGGGCATGTAACTGACCCAACACCAAGCAGCATTTGCTGTTAGTTTTAAAATAAAAATATTCAGCTTTAACTTAAAGGGACAGTAAAGTCAATATTAAACCTAAATGAACTGGATAGAGCGTGACATTTTAAACAACTTTCTAATTTACTTCTGTTATCAATTTTGCTTAGTTCTCTTAGTATCCTTGGTATCCTTTATTAAAGAGTGACCTCACGTTCTCTTGGTATCTCTTGGTATCCTTTATTAAAGAGTGACCTCACGTGTTTCTAGCAATCTGGCTGCAGTGTTTGCAATATTGCTTATAGCAATTAATACCTAGATACAAACACTACTGCCATAGACTGCTAAAGACACGTGCATGCTATCAGCCTATTCTGCAGAACTTCGAACTTCAAACACTGCCCCTCTTACCTTAAGGCGCTCATCATGCTGTGCTCCACAATAGAAGTCCCTCCGGGAACTATACTCCAATGATCCGGTGCCCAGGAAAGGGAAGCCTCACCAACACTTCCAGAAGAAATATCCACAACACAAAATATGTGTAGTGTATCATGTCCGCTGCACATTGATAAATGCCGATAAATACGCTGTCGGCTGTTATCATTGCACAAGCAGTTTTTGTGAACTGCTGGTGCAATGCCCCCCCCCCCCCCCTGCAGATTCACGGGCAATCGGCCGCTAGCAGGGGGTGTCAATCAACCCGGTCGTATTTGATCGGGTTGATTTCTGTCCGCTGCCTCAGAGCAGGCGGACAAGTTATGGAGCAGCGGTCTTTAGAACAAGGGGCCTCAAGCTCTATACAGAGCTTGTTAAATATGACTCCATAAATAAAAACAAGTGCAATAGCTCCTATCAGCCTACCTAACTTTACTCTTAACAAAGAATATCAAGAGAACAAAGCAAATATGATAATAGAAGTAAGCTGGAAAATTGTTTAAAATCACATGATCTATCTAAATCATGAAAGTTTAATTTTGACCCTACATCCCTTTAACCTTAACTTATTTCAAATCACATATTTCTCTTTCATATACATGTTAGAAGTGTATTAGGTTGTATGTAAATCCAGAAAATGTTCTATTATAAATGTTCTAAAATGTTCTACCTTGAATAAAAAAGAACAAACAATTAAATAATAGGTCAAAATTAACTGAAATTAACTCCCTGGTTTCTTAGGGCAACGCCATACCTGTGTGGGTAAAAGGGAACACACTTCTAAAACCATTTTAAATGGTGATTATAACTCTTAAAATATTATTAAATTGATATTATAACATGCCTCCCAACATTTCCCATATCTGTTCTGGGACCAGGAGGCTTAGGCTGAGACGAAAGACCTGTAAACGGAGCTGCAGGTGTTCAGTGGGCAGAATCATGGTGGACAGGGTGGAGTTTTGGGTAGTCTATGGCCTGTATGGCATCATGAAGTTTGGTTTCTGTGTCAGGTGGCCAGGGTTAGGTCAGTCCAGAGCATGGATAAATGGTCCCTTTTTTTACTGAAAATTAAGCAAATAAATAAATAAAAGTGTAAATATATGTAAAACTTACCTACACAAAGATGTAGGTAATCTTCTTATATTTGGAAGTATTCTTAGACACAAGCAATTTGGTGGCAGCACATTGCCCAATGCCTAGGGCAGCAGAATAGCTAGATAAACCACTGTTCTAAATATAACTACATGTAACAGCTGCTATGTAATGTGTAGCAGAAAGTGTTTCAAATGATTATGTGCAAGTGACTTTTTCACTCAGCTGTGTTGATAGTTTTAATGTTTGGGAATCTGCAATTACATTTACTAGATTCAGCCACTTAGGGGCCAATTTATCAGTGTATGTCCGACATGATACGCTGTAGCATATATCATGTCCGACAGACATCGCTGAATGCCGACAATATATGCCGCTAGCAGGGGGGGTGTCAATCGGCCCGATCATATAGGTCTTAAGCAGAGGCGTAACAAGAAACCACAGGGCCCAGGTGCAAGAATCGAATCTCAGAAGGGCCCCCCACCCCCAAAAAAGTGAATTTGATAAATCTTTTTTTTTTTTTTTTTTTTTTTTACATTTAACACAGAAAAGAAATGTGATTTAGATTACATGTCTGCAAAAGGAGGTACCCTGTGTCCACAGTCTGTGAGATGGTCTGACCCCCTATCACTGTATATAGTGACACTGTTTAACCCACCAGTACTGTATATAGAGAGTCAGTGACACAGTCTGGAATCTGCCGGTAAGATGGCTGGCCTGACCCTACCCGCCCCAGTACTTTATAATGTGACCACAGTAGTCTGTGACATGATCTAGCCCCCATGTACTGTATATAGTGGTACTGTATAGTGACACTGTTTACCCCCTTCGCCATGCTGTAGTAACAAGGTCTGTAATTTGCTAGTTCCACAAACATACACACACACATACATGCATAAATACACACGCAGTCACATATACACACACACATAAACACCAATGGGTAAAACAGAAACACTAACCCCTGTAGTCAGAGACACTAGTGAGGCATCATCTCACACTCACATGATATCACATGGGGGCCCAGTCGCAATTGCGACCTCTGCACCCCATGTAGTTTCGCCCCTGGCCTTAAGACCGCTGCTTTATAAACAGGGGCTTGATAATTCGGCCCCTTAGTATCAGAACCTGAGACTGGATCTGATGCAGGCTGTGTATTCTAAAAAGCTTCAGGCATACTGTCTAGGAATTATATGATATACAGTCATGCTCCTATACTTATAGCAAAAAAAGCCAATTCAATTATATCTTATTGCTCTTGCTTTTCTGGTTTGTAACTAATTTACAAAATATAAATCACCTGTAAGTCGCACTTTGCTGTCTTATAAATCAGAACAGATGTATCATTTTGTTAATTTTTGACTATTTAGGAGGCTTTATACGGTCTGATGATCCCTGTTTTCATTATAATTTTGTATGATGTTTTTCTTTGCTGACTCCAGATGACTATGTTTATTTTTTGCAAATATTACTACACACAAAAGTATTTAGCATATTGTTTTATGTTTAAAGCTGTTCTCACTCCAGCTCCAATTGTCTGTGATTGCCCCAGGCAAGTCCTGTGTGTTCTGAGACCCTGTGAATCACTAACATAGACCCAAGTGTTACCCATAATGCACTCTGCTATCCTATTCATTGTGAGAGTATTAGGATATGTAATGAAGAACCATTCTATATTCTGCTATTGCTTTGCATGTCTGTTGATGCTGCAAGAAATGGAAGAAAAATCAGTAGTATGGATGTGTTAAAAAATACATAGTAGGATATTTATAACCCACAGACTAAATTTGAAAATACAAGGAATATGTACAAATATAGTATAAGAGTAATGTGGTTGTGGTAATTATTATTGTTTGT